>NC_059199.1:44762600-44765100 GCF_020615455.1 Coregonus clupeaformis
GGGGTTAGACCAGTTGAGTGAGAAGAAGCGGTTTCGCTTGAGGAAATTTGTTACTGCTGTTGCAGCAGCAAAGGGTGGTGGGAAACGTGGTCAGGTTAAGAGAAAATTTAAATAATGATGATGATTATGCCTCATAGGGTGTCCTATTCTCTTTGTCTGGTTTCTCTGTGGTATCTTCTGCTTTTCCTTTGTCTTTTCTATATGGAGGTACTAAGGGTAGGTTCTCTCAACATTAATGGAGGAAGGGACAGGAATAAGAGGGCTTGGGTATTAGAAGTAATAAAACAGAAAAGGCTTAATGTAGTTTTCCTACAGGAGACACATAGTGATGAGGAAAATGCGGCTGACTGGGGTATGTGGTGGGAGGGGCAGCATATACTCAGTCATGGTACTAATTTCAGTGCTGGGGTGGCAATCTTGTTTTCTTCAGGCTTAGGGGTGACTGTGGTATCTACAACAGAGATTGTCAAGGGTCGGGTTTTATTGGTCAAGGTGAATGTTATGGGGTTTTTGTTTGTTTTTTTGAATGTTTATGCTCCTAATGAGGGTACAGAGCGTATTGTTGTTTTTGATAAAATAAAGGAAACCTTAAGACAGTGTGACCAAGAGGGGTGTATGGTTTTAGGGGGGACTGGAACTGTACAGTGGATTTTACTGTTGATCGCACCGCTGAAGAACCTCACCTGCGGTCAGCAATTTGTCTGTCTGGTCTATTAACTGAGTTTGAGCTTTCTGATGTGTGGAGAGTAAGGGAATGCAAAAGTTAGGCAGTACACATGGCTAAAAGTTAATGAAGGTCATGTCAGTGCAGCAAGGTTAGACAGGTTGTATGTATCTGAGCAATACTGTAGTAGGGTTGGAAGGTGTGACATTACTCCTGTGGGTTTCTCTGATCACCATATTGTCACTGTTGATATTCACTTGTCCTGTCCACGAAGGTCATCATCTTATTGGTATTTTAATGTTAAATTGTTACATGATGTCATGTTTTGTGAAAGGTTTTTGTTGTTTTGGGAAAAATGGAGGGTTACAAAAGGGAATTTTGAGTCCTTGAGACAATGGTGGGAGGTTGGGAAGGCCCAAATACGATTATTTTGTCAACAGTATACTGCTCTGTCTCGAATTGAAGTTAAAGAGACTATCAGGGCCCTTGAGCAGAACATTAAATCTATTGAATTGAAGTTGCTCACTCAGAATGACCCCGGACTAGTCATGAACTTACAGGACAAGAAACATGAATTGAGGTCGTTTCTGCATGAAAGAGTGAAGGGTGCCTTGATTAGGTCTCGTTTCGCTTCCCTCAAGGATATGGATGCTCCTAGTGCTTTTTTTTTTAACCTAGGACAGTCGACATTGCAACGTAAACAGATGGTCTGCCTTCGTCTCCCTGATGGGAAGGTGACCACGGACGACAGTGAAATGCGTCAACATGCCGTGGATTTCTATTCTGCCCTCTATAAGGCGGAGGATTGTGACTCTCTGTGTACTGAACAGTTGTTACACGGTCTTCCTCAATTGGGACCTGAGCAAAGAGTCGCATTGGACTCTGACATTACACTGCAAGAGCTGTCCACAGCAGTTATGCAGCTCTCAACAGGCCGAGCCCCTGGCATTGATGGTTTACCATCTGAGTTTTACAAGCACTTTTGGGGGTCTATTGGGGAGGATTTTTATGAAGTGGTGTGTGAATCTTTTCATGAGGGCTCTCTTCCTGTATCTTGTCAACGTGCGGTACTTTCACTGTTGCCAAAAAAAGGGGGATTTGGCTCTCATAAAAATTGGAGACCTGTTGCTTTGCTGTGTGCAGAATATAAAATTGTTTCTAAATGTCTCTCAAACAGGTTGAAAGAGTATCTGGGATTGTTGGTCCACAAGGACCAGTCCTACTGTGTACCTGATCGCTCTATTGTTGACAACTTGTTTCTAATAAGAGATGTTTTGGACATTTGTAAACTGTCTGATGTAAATGTGGGTTTACTTTCTTTGGATCAGGAGAAGGCTTTTGATCGTGTGGACCACCAGTACTTGTTTAAAACAATGAAAGCCTTTGGGGTTGGGGATGTTTTTTTGTCTTGGATGAAGTTACTGTATGCTGGGGCCTCGTGTATGGTGAAGGTGGGGGGTGGTTTGAGTTGTCCCATCCCTGTCCAAAGGGGCATCAGGCAGGGATGCCCAATTTCAGGGCAGTTATACAGTCTGGCGATTGAACCAATGCTTTGTTTTTTAAGAGCGAAGCTTACTGGTTTCTCTGTGCCAGGTGTAATGAAGGGTCCCACGATAGCACTGTCTGCGTATGCAGATGACGTGACAGTTTTTATTACAGGGGATGAGGATGTTAAGGTTCTCTCAGACGCCTTAAAGGTGTATGAGGGGGCCTCCTCAGCTAGAGTCAATTGGGGAAAGAGGAAGCGCTGTGGGCAGGCCAGCTTCAGATGGGGTCCGCTCCACGGTTACCAGGGGGGCTTCAGTGGGGCAGAGATGGGATGAAGACTTTGGGGGT
>NC_059199.1:44772600-44827600 GCF_020615455.1 Coregonus clupeaformis
TCAAAGGAATTGTCCGTAGAGCTCCGAGGCACAGATCTGGGGAAGGGTACCAAAACATTTCTGCAGCATTGAAGGTCCCCAAGAACACAGTGGCCTCCATCATTCTTAAATGGAAAAAGTTTGGAACCACCAAGACTCTTCCTAAAGCTGACCGCCCGGCCAAACTGAGCAATCAGGGGAGAAGGGCCTTGGTCAGGGAGGTGACCAAGAACCTGATGGTCACTCTGACAGAGCTCCAGAGTTCCTCTGTGGAGATGGGAGAACCTTCCAGAAGGACAACCATCTCTGCAGCACTCCACCCATCAGGCCTTCATGGTAGAGTGGCCAGACGGAAGCCACTCCTCAGTAAAAGGCACATGACAGCCTGCTTGGAGTTTGCCAAAAGGCACCTGAAGGACTCTCAGACCATAAGAAACAAGATTCTCTGGTCTGATGAAACCAAAATTAAACTCTTTGGCCTGAATGCCAAGCGTCACGTCTGGAGGAAACCTGGCACCATCCCTACAGTGAAGCATGGTGGTGGCAGCATCATGCTGTGGGAATGTTTTTCAGTGGCACGGACTGGGAGACTAGTCAGGATCGAGGGAAAGATGAACGGAGCAAAGTACAGAGAGATCCTTGATGAAAACCTGCTCCAGAGTGCTCAGGACCTCAGACTGGGGCGAAGGTTCACCTTCCAACAGGACAACGACCCTAAACACACAGCCAAGACAACGCAGGAGTGGCTTCGGGACAAGTCTCTGAATGTCCTTGAGTGGCCCAGCCAGAGCCCGGACTTGAACCCGATCGAACATCTCTGGAGAGACCTGAAAATAGCTGTGCAGCGATGCTCCCCATCCAACCTGACAGAGCTTGAGAGGATCTGCAGAGATTAATGGGAGAAACTCCCCAAATACAGGTGTGCCAAGCTTGTAGCGTCATACCCAAGAAGAATTTAGGCTGTAATCGCTGCCAAAGGTGCTTCAACAAAGTACTGAGTAAAGGGTCTGAATACTTATGTAAATGTGATATTTCCATTTTTTATTTGTGATAAATTTGCTAAAATTTCTAAAAACATGTTTTTGCTTAGTAATTATGGGGTATTGTGTGTATATTGATGAGGGGAAGAAAAAAAAAATCCGTACATACTGTACTGTAACCACCTGATCTGAAAGTCAAACAGAATAGCCATAACAAAACTTCATCAAAGAGACCATCAGGATCCAAACAGAACAACGTTAAAGGAGCTACATGTAACAGTTCCACCGGCAACTAGCGCCACATGTCAATTACAGACCTGTATTGAGAAGTGTCACACTAAAACTTGGAGACCTCCAGTCCGGGGCCCATTTTTCAGATCGTGGGACCAAATATGAAGCCCAATTTTCTCCTGGGTCCAGGTACAGAGGATGGTGGATGGTGCCAGGTCTCTCTGGGCTGGAAATGTCCATCTCCACTTCCCTAACAGCTGGAGTCATTTGGGTTAAGTGCCTTCCTCCAGGGAACAGGGGCACCATTCAGTCCCGGGAGGACGAGAGCCTGGTTTAACCCGAGCCAAGGGCTTCTGAAAAGGAAAAGTGGCTGCAAAGCAGAGTGGTCCACACAAAAGTGGTCCTCTGTAGCTCAGCTGGTAGAGCACGGCGCTTGTAACGCCAAGGTAGTGGGTTCGATCCCCGGGACCACCCATACACAAAAATGTATGCACGCATGACTGTAAGTCGCTTTGGATAAAAGCGTCTGCTAAATGGCATATTATTATTATTTATTATAAAAGCTCCAACTATTCTGCTTGCTCCCAGCATGCACTCTGGCTCTGAGTACGGTCCAGTGTAACATTCTAGGTATTGTGGGCAGGGTGGCCCCCTACAGTTGATTGACGCACCTGTGCGTC
Source organism: Coregonus clupeaformis (assembly GCF_020615455.1). Lineage (NCBI taxonomy): Eukaryota > Metazoa > Chordata > Actinopteri > Salmoniformes > Salmonidae > Coregonus > Coregonus clupeaformis. The sequence continues at coordinate 44,774,471 of NC_059199.1, forward strand.
AATCTAATTAACATATATACTGTGTTTTAATATGCCTAAATACACTGAACAAAAATATAAATGCAAAATGCAACAATTTCAAAGATTTTACTGAGTTACATTTCATATAAGAACATCAGTCAATTGAAATAAATACAATAGGCCCTAATCTATGGATTTCACATGACTAGGCAGGGGTGCAGCCATTGGTGGGCCTTGGAGTGCATAGGCCCACCCACTTGCAGGAGCAGCACGCAGAGGGGTGTGTCTGTGTCTGAGTGTCCTCAACTGTCACTCAGTCAGAATGCACATTACTTTCAGATTTTTTTCCCTAACCTTGCCCCACTTGTTAGATAGTGGACGGAGAAATACAGCTTCACTCTATCCAATCAGAGAAGCAAGTAATTTCACTGATGACAAAATAATTTATGTTGAGGAAGATTTTTAATGGACTTTCAGGAAGAGATTGTAATTAAGATGCAAAGGGAAGTGAAGGGTTTTTGACCAAATTGATTTATGTCCCGTATGGTAGCCACACACTACCTACATTTCAGTCAATCAATGGAAAATGCATAGCAAGCAACATCGGAAATGCTTTGACCTGTATAGCAAGGAGATCTATACAAATGTGATAAAACACCCATTGCATGTCACAATGATAGCGGGCTTATCGATTATATATCAGTGTCCTATATTTCAGAGAAAGTCTATGATTGTTTATTGCATTACTTGACAGATATTGACCATGGGTACTAGACAAGCTATGCTTTTTCACTAAATTAACAGTATAAGGTGAAATTAATTGTTGACAATGGCAAAGACCGTTCACCCTTGCTGTGGTTCAAGCTGGATAGAAATCTATCCTCAGTCAAAACTGACCTTTTCTAGACTTGATGCCTGTGGCACTGGCTTAGGTTACATCCTAAATGGCACCCTATTCCCTACATAGTGCACTACTTTTGACCAGGGCCCATAGGGTATAGGGAATAGGGTGAAATTTGAGATGCAGCCTGAGTCAAGCTTCACTTTGAGTCACGGCCTTCCTGTTTCAATGATGAATCAAATTATTTGTGTGTGATTGTATGGGTTGGGGCGGTCTATGCAGTGCACTACCGACACAGAGTAGTGAACCTCAGACTTCAATCCTATGCTCCTACAGAAGAGCTGGTAAATTATTTACTAACTTAATCATGCTAGCATGTGCTCTCAATTCCTTGTAGCAATTCTCCCTGCTGACAGTAATGGCTGAGTTGTTATGAATTGACAGTTGCTGCCTGTGATATTGCTGCCTGTTTGCCTCACCTCTGCCCTATAGCCAGCTAAGAAACACCACAAATGAGTCCCAAATGGCACCCTATTCCCTTTATAGTGCACTACTTTTGACCAGAGCCCTATGGTCCCTGGTTGAAAGTAGTGCACTATTAAGGGAATAGAGTGCCATTTGGGACATTGCACAACACCCACATCAGCAGGCCAGTTCCCTGTAGTCCTTACACTTCACTGATGAGGTGAAAATCACACTGATGTGATAATCTTCGAATGACTGGTTGGAATTGAATAATAAAAAAGTTGCAAAAAAGAAAATCACACTGATATCAACAGCTACATATGTGCTATCTTAATTTAATCACTCTGTTGTTCCACAGAATTGTCCTGTGCGGTTTGTAAGTTTGTAAATTCCAATTAAAATGTCAGAATTTATTTATCCTAACTCAAAATGCATCAACCCCTACAAAAATGTTCATTAATAATTCACATTTCCTGTTGCTGCAGGATTATTTTCCTGCTGTGAGAAACTGGTCAAATTAAGATTGTACCTCTTTAAAGTGCCCATATCATTTACATTTACATTTTAGTCATTTAGCAGATGCTCTTATCCAGAGCGACTTACAGTTAGTGCATACATTATTCTTTAAAAAAATAAATACGAAATTCATACTGGCCCCCCGTGGGAATCAAACCCACACCCTGGCATTGCAAACACCATGCTCTACCAATTGAGCTACATCCCTGCTGGCCCATGGGTCTCCCGGTCGTGGCCAGCTACGACAGAGCCTGGATTCGAACCAGGTTCTCTAGTGGCACAGCAATGCAGTGCCTTAGACCACTGCGCCACTCGGGAAAGTCACACGTTTATTTTCAATAAACAATCAAATTCTCATGCTACAACAGCTATTACCTTTGTTTAGGAATACTTAATGTGGTGATATTTGCATAGAATATGTATATTATGCAAAGTGCACTATTGTGATGTAACTGCTGCTAATGATCTCTTTAGCTGCTTGTAGTGGAAGACTGACACATCTCTTTAGCTGCTTGTGGTGGAAGACTGACACATCTCTTTAGCTGCTTGTGGTGGAAGACTGACACATCTCTTTAGCTGCTTGTGGTGGAAGACTGACACTTCTCTTTAGCTGCTTGTGGTGGAAGACTGACACATCTCTTTAGCTGCTTGTATTGGAAGACTGACACATCTCTTTAGCTGCTTGTAGTGGAAGACTGACACATCTCTTTAGCTGCTTGTGGTGGAAGACTGACACATCTCTTTAGCTGCTTGTATTGGAAGACTGACACATCTCTTTAGCTGCTTGTGGTGGAAGACTGACACATCTCTTTAGCTGCTTGTATTGGAAGACTGACACATCTCTTTAGCTGCTTGTATTGGAAGACTGACACATCTCTTTAGCTGCTTATAGTGGAAGACTGACACATCTCTTTAGCTGCTTGTAGTGGAAGACTGACACATCTCTTTAGCTGCTTGTAGTGGAAGACTGACACATCTCTTTAGCTGCTTGTGGTGGAAGACTGACACATCTCTTTAGCTGCTTGTGGTGGAAGACTGACACATCTCTTTAGCTGCTTGTGGTGGAAGACTGACACATCTCTTTAGCTGCTTGTGGTGGAAGACTGACACATCTCTTTAGCTGCTTGTGGTGGAAGACTGACACATCTCTTTAGCTGCTTGTGGTGGAAGACTGACACATCTCTTTAGCTGCTTGTGGTGGAAGACTGACACATCTCTTTAGCTGCTTGTGGTGGAAGACTGACACATCTCTTTAGCTGCTTGTGGTGGAAGACTGACACATCTCTTTAGCTGCTTGTGGTGGAAGACTGACACATCTCTTTAGCTGCTTGTGGTGGAAGACTGACACATCTCTTTAGCTGCTTGTAGTGGAAGACTGACACATCTCTTTAGCTGCTTGTAGTGGAAGACTGACACATCTCCTGTCTGTTATCATCTCTATAGGATAATGATGTGAGGATCATTATCGGACAGTTTGATGAGAATCTGGCCTCCAAAGTATTCTGCTGTGTGAGTATTGTCTCTACACACACACACACACACACACACACACACACACACACACACACACACACACACACACACACACACACATTTCAAGTTGTCATGGGGGCTGCAGATGTATGGTATGATATCCATAATGAGCTTCAGTAAAAGCTGAAAGCCTATTTAATACTAATTGTAATTATTTTGCACTATAGCCTATTTATTGCCTTACCTCCATAACTTGCTACATTTGCACACACTGTATATATATTTTCTGTTGTATTTTTTTACTTTATGTTTTGTTTTACCCCATATGTAACTCTGTGTTGTTGTTTTTATCGCACTGCTTTGCTTTATCTTGGCCAGGTCGCAGTTGTAAATGAGAACTTGTTCTCAACTGGCTTACCTGGTTAAATAAAGGTTAAATAAAAAAATAAATAAAAAATTTATATTGACATTATTGACTGGTAATGTATTGACTGGTAATGTATTGAAAGTGTGTTCTTGTGTGTGTTTGTATGTGGTGTGTGTTTACATCGACATGCATTTGTGTGTACTAACAAAACATCCCTCCCCCAGGCATACAACCTGAACATGTATGGTAGTAAGTACCAGTGGATCATACCAGGCTGGTACCAGGGGAACTGGTGGGAGCAGGCCAACTCCACCAACTGCACCACCAAGAAGCTGCTGACCGCTATGGAGGGATACATCGCTGTGGACTTTGAACCGCTCAGCGCCAAACAGGTCAAGGGCATCTCTGGAAGGGTGAGTGTTCCATTGAACATGCTTTTTAGTCTACCTCTGTGTCTCAAATGGCACCCTGTTTTCCTTTTATAGTGCGCTACTTTTGACCAGGTCCCTATAGTGCTCTGGTCAAAAGTTGTGCACTATGTAGTAGGGGTGTAACGATTCGTTTTAACAACGATTCAATTTGTATCATGATTCGTGGTTGTCGATACGATTCAAGGACGATATTGGTTCATTTAGAACGATACGATCCGAAACGATTCAGTGACTTGAAATCGATTCAGTAACCTTTTAGCCAAAAATTCAACCAGTGTGACTGAAATAAATACCTGGATACTGGACAGTGCAGGTGAAGTTTCCTAGATTCCTGTTTCTTGTAAGGACCGCAATGGTGGCTTGATAATTTCTCGCTCGTCGGCTTCTCCTCTGTCGTCCGCCATGCTATGTTTTGTTGTCTTTGCGTCTTTGCGCTGCTGCTGGCGCGGGGCGATGACGTCACGGATAGGCAGACTGAATCGAGTAATGTTTAAAGCCTTTATCATTAAAAGTGCTAAGAAAAAACATCCATATAAAGTCTGATGTGCTTAAATCCAATGGGTTATTTCCTAGTATCGATACAATCTATTTATTACATTTTAAAACGATGTTAGATTGATATATGTTGTCCAAAAGGCCAACTCGCCGAGCACAGATCGATGTAGTTGGATCATAGGAATATAAATCGATACATCGATGTAGTAGATGGATCGTTACACCCCTACTATGTAGGGAATAGGGTGCCATTAGGGATGCAATCATATCTAAACTCTCTCCCTACATTCAAACAACTAAGAAGTAAGATATTGATTCATTGATTATCCTCTCTCTCTACATCCAGACACCTAAGGAGTATGAGAGGGAGTACAGTAAAGAGCTGCAGCAGAAGGGGGTGGAGCCCTCAAAGTACCACGGCTTCGCCTACGACGGGATCTGGGTGATAGCTAAGACCCTGACCCGCGTCATGGATGTACTGCAGCACAAGGAGAGGCAGGACATGTACCACAACTTCACCGTGGACGACCGGGAGGTGGGCAAGCTGGTGCTGGACGTCATGAACGAAACCAACTTCTATGGCGTCACGGTGAGTCAGTTGGCTATTCCTGATACAAGAGTGTACTTGGTCATTAATCTGCCTCACGTTACAGAAACAGGAGATAGACTGGTGTCCTGTCCAGAGGGTGTACTTGATCATTAATCTGCCTCACGTTACAGAAACAGGAACAGGAGATAGACTAGTGTCCTGTCCAGAGGGTGTACTTGAATATTAATCTGCCTCACATTACAGAAACAGGAGATAGACTAGTGTCTTGTCCAGAGGGTGTACTCAATCATTAATCTGCCTCACGTTACAGAAACAGGAGATAGACTAGTGTCCTGTCCAGAGGGTGTACTCAATCATTAATCTGCCTCACGTTACAGAAACAGGAGATAGACTAGTGTCCTGTCCACAGGGTGTACTTGATCATTAATCTGCCTCACATTACAGAAACAGGAGATAGACTAGTGTCCTGTCCAGAGGGTGTACTTGATCATTAATCTGCCTCACATTATAGAAACAGGAGATAGACTAGTGTCCTGTCCAGAGGGTATACTCAATCATTAATCTGCCTCACATTACAGAAACAGGAGATAGACTAGTGTCCTGTCCAGAGGGTATACTCAATCATTAATCTGCCTCACGTTACAGAAACAGGAGATAGACTAGTGTCCTGTCCAGAGGGTGTACTTGATCATTAATCTGCCTCACATTACAGAAACAGGAGATAGACTCCTGGTCTGTTTGGACCATTCTGCCTGGGACATGGCTTGCTTTGACATAAGGAAGGGTAATGGTGATTCATTAGGGAACATTCGTTATCAATATTATAACGAATAACAACAATATATACACTGAGTATACCAAACATTAGGAACACCTCCCTAATATTGAGTTGCACCCCCCCTTTTGCCCTCAGAACAGCCTCAATTTATCGGGGTATGGACTCTACAAGGTGTCGAATGCGTTCCACAGGGATGCTGGCCCATTTTGACTTCAATGCTTCCCACAGTTGTGTCAAGTTGGCTGGATGTCCTTTGGGTGGTGGACCATTCTTAACACATACGGGAAACTGTTGAGCGTGAAAAACATCCATCCATGTCTGAGGATGTTGGGAGATGACATGGAAAACGGACACTAGGGGCAACAGTGAGTGCTGTTACTTTCAAGTAGGTCTGGTGTTGTGGATGGTGGATGGTGGTAATAATCTGCCTCTGATTCCAAAGGTTGCAAGTTTGAATCCAGCGATAGAAAGTTGTTTTTTATATTTTTGTTTTAAGCCTATCCCAAACCTTAACCCTAACCTTAACCATTTGGAGTTAATGGCTAACCTTAAGAATTTGGAGTTAATGCCTAAATTTAACCTTAAACACTTCAAAATTCTACTTTTGGAACAACTTCGAAATGTGATGTTTGAGAAACATGGATGAACGTCTAATTCTGACATGATACTATGAGAGCTGGTAGCACAATCCACCACTACTATAATGACCCCCTCTATATATTTAATACATACTTTTTTCTACAGTAAAACAGGTACTATTTAGGTACCAAATTGTGTTTGTCATAAGACCTTCCAAGTCCCACCAGGTCAGTGGCATGAAGCCTTCAGTATTGAGGTCAGCCATGTTGTAGTGGCCCCAGCGTGAGACTCTCTACCTAGGACTCTGACCTCGAACCTGGCCAGACCTTTAAGCAACAGCTGGGCCCTCCCCACTCCCAATGTGCCCCATCCTGATTCAATTATACACACACAGTCATGCTCTCAAACACACACAGAGTGATGTACACACACGTACATGTGCACACAGACACACACACACACACCACAATGTAACTGAGTGTCAGGACCACATGTGTGTTGTCATATAGGGGCAAAATGACATAAAGTCGTCCACAGCCACCTATGTTGAACAGGCTTAGAATAATGTCTACATTCTTATTCAACTCTAGAGAGCTGCTAGGCCAGGCACCAGCCACATTAATGTGTATGAATACAGTTCAGAAATGTCAAAGTATGACTCTTTAATTATAGCTCTCTCTAAGACTGAGAGCTAATTTTAGAGACGGTTCCATCCTTATTTCCTAATGTAGATTAAGAACTAATGTAGAATAATAGTCGTTGGGACTGTCACTGTCAATCCCAGTGTTTTTATTGGCTATGCTCGCTTTTCGCAACATGCAACCTAGCTCTACTGTAAGTGTGTCACTTAGCATGGAACTGTGAGAGGACATTTCCTCAGGCCCACGCCACAGTAAAGGTTATTTCATCACGATTAGTGGCTCTAAACCAAGAACATTATGGAGAAATGAGGGCTCCAACAGATCACAGATCAGTCTGGCTGGCAAGTATGTCTCAAAGACAGTTACACAGAGAAGACGTGTTTGTGCGTGTGTGTGTGTGTGTGTGTGTGTGTGTGTGTGTGTGTGTGTGTGTGCGTGTCCGTGCGTGCGTGTAGGATACGGCCACTGGCTGAGAGGGATGGGTAAAAAGAGGAGAGACAGAGGGAGAAAGAGGAATAGTGAAGGAGAGACAGAGGGAGAAAGAGGAATAGTGAAGGAGAGACAGAGGGAGAAAGAGGAATAGTGAAGGAGAGACAGAGGGAGAAAGAGGAATAGTGAAGCAGAGACAGAGGGAGAAAGAGGAATAGTGAAGGAGAGCTGGGTGAAGAGGTAGAGAGGGAAAGATGGAGAGATTGTGTCATAACCAGTATTGAGAGTGGAGAAAAGGTTGATCTCCTTTAGGGCATTACAGTGCACCATAGTCCTCCTGAGCCTCTCCGTAACCACCACCCCACTGTGACCTCTCTCTCCCCGCAGTTCCCTCTGCCTCTCTGGGGTGAAGTGGTCTGCCACTGGGCCAGTCCCTAGGGGCTGCTGGAGAACAGAGGCAGAGAGGGAGACATGGATAGCCCAGATAGCCTCATCTCCCTGGGATCCTTCTGCCAGGGTAGCTGCCTGAGCTGCATGTCTCTGTTTGTGTGCATAGTGCGTTCGTGCGCGTCTCCAGGGCGATGACATACAGCACCACCATTACCATCTATTCAGAAAGCAGCACAGAAAGCACACTGTATTGCTGCATTGCATGTTCACTGTATTGCATAATATGATGCCAGCAGCATACCACTCTGCATCCCACTGCTGGCTTGCCTCTGAAGCTAAGTATGGTTGGTCCTGGTTGGTCACTGGATGGGAGACCAGATGCTGCGGGAAGTAGTGTTGGAGGGCTCTCTGTGGTTAATAAAGAGCCCATGGCACTTATCGTAAGAATAGAGGTGTTAACCCCAGTGTCCTGGCTAAAGTCCCAATCTGGCCCTCATACCATCATGGCCACCTAATCATCCCCAGCTTCCAATTGGCTCATTCATCCCCCTTCCTCTCCGCTGTAACTATTCCCCAGGTCGTTGCTGTAAATGAGAATGTGTGCTCAGTCAATTACCTCGCTAAATATATATATATATATTTAATACCGAAATGGTATTTGAAAAATAATTGATCACATTTGCTCCAGGTCTATAAGAGGCTCATACTCTGCAGTAATTCATTTAAGTGATTTCATACTTATTTTCCCACCACTATGATTGTTGGTCCATCTGATAACTGTACAGGGATTACAGTACATTAAATTAGGTTATAAAAAAGCTTGTTATTTGTGTGTATTTGAGTGCCATATCAGATCAGAAAATACTCATTGGTTTGTTAATGTGCCTTTATGAAGCATCAGCATATAGGTGTGTATGTCTATTACAGGATAATCATGGGGAACAAACACACACACACACACACACACACACTATACCCAATACCTCATCGTGGCTCTGCATTTCCACACACACACACACACATCACCCATGTACTAGACCCACATGGAGAGCCACCGCCTCAATTCCTTAACTTCCCCAGTGTGAACCACAACAAGTGGTACTAGTTTCGCGGGTCAGTTTCACCACTGAAACCAAAGCCTTCACTCCTTTCTGTAGTTTCACCCTTATTTCACCCCTTCTTTCACCCCTCCCTTTTAACCCCTACATAGTGAACGTAGTGGGGCTTGTGTGTGTGTGTTTGTGTGTGTTTTGTTTGTGTGTCTGTGTGTGTGCGCATGCGTGTATGCGTGTGCGTGCACACTGATTGTGTGTGTGTGTATGTATGTTTTTGGTGCGTGCGCGTGTGTGAGTGTGTGTAAACACTGATTGTGTGTGTGTGTGTCTGTGTCGGTGTGTGTGTGTCTGTGTGTGACTGCCTATGCGCGACTGCCTATGCGCATGCGTCTGGTTAGAACACGGCCATCCACATGGCAGTCTGATGTGCTCTCCGGCCTCTCTGGGCGCCTTCTGCTATTGATCTAGTCTAGTGGCAGAGCAATAGAGGAAGTCAAACATTAGCTCAGAGAAGCCTCCAGGGCTTGGCCGGGGCGGTTAGCAGCACTGATGAATATGTACAGTGGAATTCATCCTCTTCATGTATGGCCTGGAGGGGACAGGAGACAGAGGAAACAGAGGAGACAGAGGAGAAAAATTAGACAGGAGACAAGAGACAGAGGAGTCAGGAGACAGAGGAGACAGGAGACAGAGGAGACAGAGAAGACAGGAGACAGGAGACAGAGGAGACAGAGGATACAGGAGACAGAGGAGGCAGAGGAGACAGAGGAGACATGGGAGACAGAGGAGCCAGAGGAGACACAGGAGACAGAGACGACAGAGGAGACACATGAGACAGAGGAAACAGAGGAGATAGAGGAGACGGGGAGACAGAAGAGACAGAGGAGACATAGGAGAGAGGAGACAGAGGAGACAGAGGAGACAGAGGAGAAAGAGGAGACAGGAGACAGAGGAGACAGAGGAGACAGAGGAGTGGGAGGAGACAGAGGAGACAGAGGAGACATGGGAGACAGAAGAGTCAGAGGAGACACAAGAGACAGAGGAGACAGAGGAGAGAGAGGAGACAGGATAAAGAGGAGACAGAGGAGAGAGAGGAGAGAGAGGAGACAGAGGAGACAGAGGAGACAGGATACAGAGAAGACAGAGGAGACAGAGAAGGCAGAGGAGACAGAGGAGACAGGAGACAGAGGAGACAGAGGAGGCAGAGGAGACAGAGGAGACAGGAGACAGAGGAGACATGGGAGACAGAAAAGCCAGAGGAGACACAGGAGACAGAGGAGACAGAGGAGACAGAGGAGACAGAGGAGACAGGAGACAGAGGGGACAGGAGAGACAGAAGAGTCAGAGGAGACACAAGAGACAGAGGAGACAGAGGAGAGAGAGGAGACAGGATACAGAGGAGACAGAGGAGAGAGAGGAGAGAGAGGAGACAGAGGAGACAGAGGAGACAGGATACAGAGAAGACAGAGGAGACAGAGGAGGCAGAGGAGACAGAGGAGACAGGAGACAGAGGAGACAGAGGAGACAGAGAGGGCAGAGGAGATAGAGGAAACAGGAGACAGAGGAGACAGAGGAGACATGGGAGACAGAAAAGCCAGAGGAGACACAGGAGGCAGAGGAGGCAGAGGAGACAGAGGAGACAGGAGACAGAGGAGACAGAGGAGACATGGGAGACAGAAAAGCCAGAGGAGACACAGGAGACAGAGGAGACAGGAGACAGAGGAGACAGGAGACAGGGGGGACAGAGGAGGCAGAGGAGACAGAGGAGACAGGAGACAGAGGGGACAGAGGAGGCAGGAGACAGAGGGGACAGAGGAGGCAGAGGAGACAGAGGAGACAGGAGGCAGAGGAGACAGGTCAGTGTGTACAGGTCTAATCAATAGCATAGGCAGCGTTACACATACAGTTCTCAGTACAATATGCTGTGATTATGCAATGAAGAGCTATACCTTTACCAAATAAATCTAGAGGAATGAGACTCCAGTGGCCTGTTATGCCCCTACTGTACCAGTGTATTGGTCTCTGTGTCACAGCCTGAGGGCAGTGAGTCCTTACAGGCGGACACAGAGAGGTGTGTGTGTATGCGCGTGTGTGTGTATGCATGTGTGTGTGTATTAGTGGCAAATTTCATCACCTCTGGCTGCTATGCTCCCCCACCAGACCTCCAGGGAACTCCCTCCATTCACACCTGCAGCCCACAACCGGAACCTCTGTCTGGGGAAAATATCCTGCCTTTTCTCACCCACAGAAACAAAGTAGCAAAGTGATACCGCCATCTCACCTCCACAAACACAGTGATACCGCCATCTCACTTCCACTTCTCAAGCAAGAATTTTGCTAGGACTGGCTGGGAGTGGTCTGAGTAGGGAGGGGAAAACTGAAAACTAGCTGTTATTGCCAAAGAGGTTTGGAGCTCTCTTTCTTATTGGTCTATTAACCAATTTACCGCATGGTGATGTCACCATGGAAAGCCGAAACTCCCACCCATGCAAACCTGCTGATTAGAAGGTCCTGTGTAGATTATATTTTCAACCAGCAACTATCAGGAAATAACACTGATCAAATGTTTTCACACTTTTACAGTGTTTGTTTCATCAGCTGTTGTACAATATGATATAAAACATTTTTACATTTTAGCAGACACTTTTATCCAGAGCAACTTACAGTTAGTGAGTGCATACATTTTCCATACTGGCCCCCCGTGGGAATCGAACCCACAACCCTGGCGTTGCAAGCGCCATGCTCTACCAACTGAGCTACAGGAGGCCCAGGAACACAGGAAACACAGGTGAAACAGAATTTTGACTGCACTGGGCCTTTAAATTCCATACAACAGCAGAAAACTGTTAACACCATCCAACCACAGTTATCCTGGTCTGTGAAGGCAGTTGCTTTAGCTAGCTCTCTTCCCAGCTCACACAGACATACACTCTGTCACAATCACATATGCCGTACAAAGACAGGGAACCAATCAGATGGTGGACAGACTTCAAAGCCTCTGCGTCTTTTTGAGACAAAATTGGTTCTTCAGTCCGTCACCTTCCTCCCTTCCCATCTCTCTGCCAGTGCTACTTTAATCAGCTCCATGATTAACTCTCCCTCTCTCTCTCTCTCTCTCTCTCTCTCTCTCTCTCTCTCTCTCTCTCTCTCTCTCTCTCTCTCTCTCTCTCTCTCTCTCTCTCTCGCTCTCCCTCTCTCTCTCTCTCTCTCTATATATATATATCTATCTATCTCTCTCTCTCTCTCTCTCTCTCTCTCTCTCTCTCTCTCTCCCTCTCCCTCTCTCTCTCTCTCTCTCTCTCTCTCTCTCTCTCTCTCTCTCTCTCTCTCTCTCGTTCACCTGTTTTTTTTTCCGTAGCCACCAGTAATCCCAGTTCCAGCTAAATGTTTAATTAAGGAGTTCTATGGGCAGATGGCTGGACAAATTAAGTGGTCAGTGTTGATGGATAAGGAGGGATAAGGGAGGAAAAAGGCAATGTGTTAGTTGACAGACTTTTTTTTTCTCCAGAAAATATAATTGATGATTTTATTTGGCCTTGATTGTTGTGGAGTGTCATTAGTTTGACATCAAAGATATATTGAAGTTTTAATGGTAGTAGGACTGACTATTGATGTATGTTCAGTAGCCAATGGTGAGATTTCCACTAAAGAACATTTGTGAAAAGTGAGGCCTTACGGAATTAGACAGCCCTTTGCTGACATTCCTGGGATTCTAAGGATATCAGCAAATCAATCTGCTGACCAATCATTTTGTTTACCTCGTATAAAAATATAAATTTTTGCAGACTTCTAAACTAATAAGAAGCCCAATGCCAGACCACGTCTTTGTCCACTCAAATCTGTTAATGTGCCAAGACTTAGTGGCACATCAATAAAACAGTGCATCTAAATTCAAATTAAATCAATCTTCTTTTCATCATCAGTCTCTACTGCTTCCTCTGAATCTGCTGTTGCCCATCGTTGTCAATTTAATCAAGGGACTTGATGTGCCCTGAAGATGGCGAACAATTCAGATGGTTTTGCTGGTTAAACAAGTTTCAGCTTGGTAGCTGATATAAACATAAATGGTCAATGTAAGAATAGCGTTGTATTCTGCATTGAGACCTCAGTGGTTTTAAATGCCAGATGTTCTAAATGTGTTTTGAATTCTTTTTCTATCCAGGGCCAAGTCATGTTCAGGAACGGAGAACGGATGGGCACGATCAAATTCACACAGTTTCAAGGTAAGCACATGCTGTAGGATTGTTGCATTGTTGTGATGTTCTGTTGAATTGCTCTAGTATTATGACTGGGTGCTGCTGTTGCTGTCTGGCTGATAATGATGTCATAGTAAACCTACTCTGGGGTTATCCAGACAGTTTTTGTTGACTGCAGGTGAACCAGGGGCTGCCGGGTGGGATTTTCTACCCAGAGATGTGATCTGTATTTGGGGGATGCTCCCCTGGCCCAACCCTCCTTCAGCACCAACATGTTTTTATTAATCCACTCTCCCCCATCTTATCTACCCCACTGCGGAGGTGCTCCCCGTGGCAGCTTAAATTGCGTGTGTGTGTGTGTGTGTGCATGTGTGTGTGTGCGCATGTGTGTGTGTGTGCGTGGAAACCCACGGGGCAGGCAGACCTGTTTGGTTGTGGGAGTGATGGAGCTTTTCAGTTGGAAGCCAACTGGCAGTCATATCATGGATAAGCAAAGGCATGTTATCATCAGTGAACTGGAGAGGGCTTGCACTATAGCGCTGTGAGAGAAATGTTATTGTGAGGACCTAGCCTTAGGCATAACCATCCCCCTCCTGCCACTCTCCCTCCCCCTTGACATACACCTGTCTGTCTCCTGTTCACTCCTCTTCTTTTCTTCTCTCCCTCTCTGAACACTTAGTTCTTCCTCCCTTGTCCACATCCTCCTCTCCTCTTTTCATCTCACTCCCTCCATTCATATCATGCCCTTATTATGTCTCTCATCCTCCCCTCTCTCTCTCTCTCCCTCCCTCCCTCTTGGCTTGTCAGGGCGATGACTGTTTGACACACGAGATCGAGATAGAGAGGGAGGAGGGATTGCCTGGGCTGAATATTTAACCAGGAGATGATCCTCTCCTCAGCCCAGTCATCTGTCCTCAGAAGCAGCTCACTGTGGGTTCATTCATTCCCCTTCTGTAGGATCCGACTGTCAGAGCCTGTCTTTTACCTTCAGCCCCACTCTGTGGTGAAGTTACAGATTTAGGATCAGCTTCCCCTCCCCAATCCAAACCTTAATCATTAGTGAGGGAAAATACAAAGCTGACCCAAGATCAACGTCTAGGGGCAACTTCACCCTACTCATCCCATCTGCCTACAGATCACATTACACAAAGTCACCTGGAACGCTGCCTTGGGTACTATATGTAGTGAGGAAATAACTGTGACCTTTGACAAAGCATTACATTAACTAGTGTACGAAAGCCAAGCGGAATACATTAATATTTGAGTAATTTCTTATGGTTTAGTAGCGAGGTGTGAATAAGGTGTTTCCCCCTATGTTTTCAGTTAAGGTTCATTCATTATTTAATGAATCCCCATTCTGTACCCATATAGACTAGCCTATTATACCATGATGTCATATAGACTGTGTCTAGAACCTTATTAGGCTTTGGGTTCATAAATCTGAATGTGATTTATAGAAATGCACTGATCCTTGATCTGTTTGTGCTGTCTTGCCAGCTCCTATGGTCGTCATGCCAAACAGATCCAGGGTTCAGGCTAGTTGTATAAATCTGAATCTGATTTACAGTAATGAAGGAGTTAATTGAACAAACAGGCGTGAAATGTCATTTCAGAAGTTGGGTGAAGGGTTTGCCCTAACATAGTAGCAACAGCTCAGGACCATAGTAGTCATAATTGCGACGCTTTTATGCATATTAATTGATATAAAAGTATTAGATAGAGAGAGAGAGAGAGAGAGAGAGAGAGAGAGAGAGAGAGAGAGAGAGAGAGAGAGAGAGAGAGAGAGAGAGAAAGAGAGAGAGAGAGAGAGAGAGCGAGAGAGCGAGAGAGAGAGAGAGAGAGAGAGAGAGCGAGAGAGCGAGAGAGAGAGAGAGAGATAGAGAGATAGAGAGAGATAATTATCTCCTCTCCCTCCTCCCCCAGTGTGTTGTGTGTAACTGTCCCCCTCTTTTATGAGAAGGAGAGTGATGGAGCTGGTGTGTGTGCCAGGGTCAATAGAAAGCCTATATTACACGTGGGGCCAATATCAGCCTTTAAGATGGCTCTTGAAGGAAATGGCTGGTTTAAATATCACTCAGGAGAGAGAGGTTTGTGTTGTGGCTCGGGATCTATCACAATTTGAACTCATTTTACTGTACCTGTGAAAATGTCAATGGATATTGCGTTACAAATGCCAGCGTGCAATTGGTTTTATTTATTGTTGCTTTTATTTTTACGATTGGCTTCTTCACTGGAGACCTAGCTCTCCGGTAATGTGTTTATTCACTAGGAAACAAACGGAAGCAAACGGGCTGAAACGGAGAGGGACTAACCTGAACTTGTCCAATAAGAAATGCTAATTTCCGTTGCAAAACGTTTTCAATTGCAAAACAGTTTGCTACGGTTTGCTACGGTGTGCACTAATGAATACAGCCCAGTACAATACTGTTGCTAGCCATTGTAACCAATCTGTATTAAAAAAAAAACATTCACCCAGTGCCTCTACTCTCTGTTAGCTTGATCAAATCACTGTTTTACACACTTAGCTAAAACACACACGGCGTAAATGAGACCGTACACCGCAGTATTCCTAGCATTGGATTAAGTACCATCTTGTCTATTTGAAATGGTAGTTATTTTGGGTCAGATCTCTGCAATGTTATGCTCTGCAAGAGCTATGTAGTGGACTGAGAGTAAGAATGTTGTCTGAGGTGTCCTTGCTGTCCTAACTGATGTGTCCTTCTCTGTTTGTGTTCCTAACAGAGGGTCAGGAGGTGAAGGTCGGAGAGTACAACGCTATCGCTGATGTCCTGGACCTTATTAACAACACCATGAGGTTCCAAGGTAGGTAGATCAGACCGTGTGTGCGTGTGTTCACTACACTCGTCTCACACACAAATGCACGCAAGCACGCACAATGCAGTTCCTCCGTGGGACCCAGGGCATCCAGAATGCTCCTCTCAACCAATCATCCTATGTTTAATTATTACCAGGCTTTTTATGTCTCCATGTTTGCTTGTGTTGACATTCTTTGTCTTTTGTTTGATTCCTGGCGATTACCACAGTACCCCACCAATTCCTCCCTCCCTGTTGTCCCATAGACACACAATCTGGGACAGTTTTAGCTAAAACAATTGTTTCTACGTCTCAAACCACCGTAAGTAGAGCTCAGTAAGGTGAGCCATTGAAATCGATTGGCACACTGGCAAAGACACGGAGAGGGCGGATAAAGGAAAGCGGTAGAAACAACGGTAACTGACCACAATGACTGATTCTGTACGGAGGTACATTTACACTGCTGATAAGAAAGTAGCCAAATTGAGGCGTTTTCCAATGTTAAGTAGCCTAATGGTGAAGGTTAATTTTGGATCAATCCTTCTCCTGTAGAAGTGTCCAGTACTTTAGACAGAATCAATGTCGCTGGGTAAGTGGACTTAAAATCTAAATCATTCTATGTGGATTATGGTACATTTCTCAGGCTATGAACATCACCACTGGGCACAGACGTCAGTTCAACGTCTAGTTTTGATTTACATTTGGTTGAGTTGTCAACGTGAATCAAACGTGAATTCAGATTGGGTGAAAGAAATAAGAAATTCCATTACGTTGATGACTTTTTGCAAATCCAATCAGTGTTCCATGTTGATTCAACATCATCACGTTGAATATTTTTGTTGAAATGATGTGGAAACAATGTTGATTCAACCAGTTTTTGCCCAGTGGGTCTACTATAATGGCAAAAAATATGTGAACGTCTTCCTCTTCATAGCAGGAGTGGAGCCTCCAAATGAAGTTACTTTCCTTTTTATGGAATTGTTTTTCAATGTTAAATAGGTTACTGGTGAGGGCTCATTTTGGTTGTCTATCCTTCCCCTGAAGAAGTTATAATTAATTTTGATATATGGCAATGTCTTCCTCCTCTTAATTCCAGGGGTGGAGCCTCCTAAGGACCGTACATTTGTGCGCCTGCAGCGTCGCAACATCAACGTACCCCTCTACAGCATCCTGTCTGTTATCACCATTCTGGGAATGCTCATGGCAGGGGCCTTCCTCTTCTTCAACATCAAGAACCGCAACCACAGGTCAGTGGAAGAGGGAAGGGAATGTGGGGAGGAGGGGGTAGAGCTCACAGCAAGGGAGAGCTGTGACACACTGGTCTGGACAGGAGTCCATTGTAAATGCAGTATACGTGTAGAAATGGGCTGAGGTTTGATTGGTTCTCTCAAATGTTTTTTTTTCTTTCCTGGCGGATTGAGAATCTGAGACCGCACTTTGTTTGGATTTGAAAATCCAACAGTTGTATTGGAAGTGGTTGTTCCATGTGGATGTTCAAGTGAGAAAGACACAGAGGAGAACCAATCAGTAAAAAAAGTACAGCCCCTTCATTATCGACGCGTCGTCAACATCAAGGAGCCTTTCCAGAGTCTGAAGTCAGGAGGACTTGGAGTTTGGTGTACTAATACTGGTCAGACTAGTAGAGCTCCGGGGTGGAGTTTCTTCTCAGGACAGATCTATGGTCAACTTCACCCTACACCAGTGATATTCAAAGACTGGGTCAGGACCCCAAGGGGTTGCGATGGAGTTGCAGTGGGGTTGCCACATAAAAATAAAAATACAATATTTTTTAGGGAACAAAATATTCAGATTACAGATTATTTTATGGGAAATTATACAAACAATTTTGAGAAAGATCATTTCAGGTTTTCCAACTGTATGTTAATGTAAAATAATGTAAGATGTATAACTGTATGATAATGAACATGTAATAGCAACAGCATAGGAAGGCTCACCTCATCCACCACCAACGTGAAGCAACCACCCTACACACAGCCCTCAGGAAGAGAGGACAGCAAATCTCTGTAAATGGTCTTAGAGCAACAGCCTATAGACAGGACCATAGAGCAACAGCCTATAGACAGGACTATAGAGCCACAGCCTATAGACAGGACAATAGCGCCACAGCCTTTAGACAGGACAATAAAGCCACAACCTATAGACAGGACAATAGAGCCACATCCTTTAGACAGGACAATAGAGCCACAGCCTTTAGACAGGACTATAGAGCCACAGCCTTTAGACAGGACTATAGAGCCACAGCCTTTAGACAGGACAATAGAGCCACAGCCTTTAGACAGGACTATAGAGCCACAGCCTTTAGACAGGACTATAGAGCCACAGCCTTTAGACAGGACAATAGAGCCACAGCCTTTAGACAAGACAATAGAGCCACAGCCTTTAGACAGGACAATAGAGCCACAGCCTTTAGACAGGACATAGCCCCTATAACATAATTAATCAACTTTATTGCAGATACAATGAATAACACAAGATGGAAAAAAGGAATATGGTTAATTGACATGGTGTGTATAGGGACCCATGTTGTTCACCTTAGTCTGTACATTACGACTAAACCTGATTCTGCAGCATCAGGACCATAGAGGGGGTGTTGCCGATATCCCCTCTGCTTGCATTTGGAGACAGATTTTATTACCTATTGATTTGATGATGTACAGTTGATTCGTGATTTACACGATGGTTTGGGACATGCTGTCCTAAGTGATGTGATAAACTGTAACGTAAAGACATCCTGGGGTGTATTCACTAGGAACCAAGCGGAAGCAAATGGGCAGAAACAGGGAGGGACTTACTTGAACTTGTCCAATAAGAAACTCAAATTTTCGTAACATTTTGCTACGGTTTGCTACGGTGCACACTAATGAACACACCCCTCAGCAAATACAAATAGTGTATGTAGATTGGTACTACTGAACTGCACTTTTTAAATAAATAGAGTTTGCACTTATCTGACATGCACCTGTTAGGTGTAAAATGTAATTTAGGAAAGATACAGTATATCTACATTTCACTCCCTTTTACTTGGAATGGAACTGGGAAAACACACACTTTGGGAAGTGGGAATTTGCACCTGTAGATTACCAAGACAAAAACGTGTTTCAATGTAAAAAATGTCCATCTGAGATCTTCACTTTTGGATCACTGTTCCCCCCAAGCCGCTCCACTATGTTTGAATGCCAAAAATGTCCTTCTGAGTTTTTCAATTTTGGAACTCTGTGTTCCTCTCACAATTTCAGAACTTGCTGTCCCTGTATTGTAACTCTCCTCTCCCTATAGACTGATCAAGATGTCCAGTCCCTACATGAACAACCTCATCATCCTGGGAGGAATGCTCTCCTACTCCTCCATCTTCCTCTTTGGCCTGGACGGCGCCTTGGTGTCCGACAAAGAGTTTGAGGCCCTGTGCACCGTGAGTATTGAACCTGTATAGCTCGAACCCCATATCTGCTGTCCTAATGACGTTTGAAATCCCAGGCTAACGATAGGCTAACACTATATAATTCTCATCTGTCTTCTCCCCTTCGAAAGCTGTGAGATCCAGGCTAACGCTAGCTAGCATTCTCTCTTGATCCCCTTCACAAAGTGTGCGACCCAGGCTAATATTAGCTATTAGCTATCATTCTTCTCCTTCCTTTAAAAGGTATGAGATCCAGGTGAACATTCCTTCCATCAGAAAGTTAATATAATGGGAGTTGATTGGATCAGTCCCTGGGTCTTTCCTAACATGGAGCATATTAAGCTCCTGCTCCCCCAGCAACAGTTTGAACGTGACTATTTGAGCCTCTGGTTTAATTAAAGAGGTTTGATTACAGTGATAACTATAATCAAATGGCACCCTATTCTCTATAAAGTGCACTACTTTTGACCAGGGCACATAGGGCTCTGGTTAAAAGTACTGCACTATATAGGAAGTAGGGTGCCATTTGGGACTCAGTCCTGGTTTCCACAGAGATAAATCAAGTTAAATAATGTTAGCTAGGCGGGAGGCGCAGCACGTATCAACTGCTATCGGGTGCCTGTCTGCCTGCCTGGCTCGCCTCAGACAAAACAATCCAAAATGGAGGCTGTCACATCAGAGAGGAGGTGCTGAGGCAAAATGTGCGATCCACCAATCAATATGCACTGTGTTTCCTTTGTGTGGCTGCTGCAATAGTTTTGTCTTTCTCTTTTTCTCTATCTTGCTGTCCTTCCACCCTCCCTCTCCCCACTAACAGAAACACCTGATAGGCTAACTTTTGATTTGACAAAATATATTCCACTCTCAAAACAAACCAGGCCAGTGTTTTATGTAGTGCATCATTGCTCCTCAATAGAAAGGAGAAAGAGAGTGGTCGTTGCCCCCAGGAGAGCTGGCTGCAGGCGTCTGGTATCATCAGGGTTGCTTGGGCCCCTGTGGCTGAAGGGCCTGGCTGATTTCTTACTTTCCTCAGGCAACACTGGGGGGAGAATAAGCTTGCTGCTGAGTCTGTTGCCTTGGTCTGTTCCACATATTGCTTTCTGCCTACATTGTGGTTGTGCCTCCCTTCCAATAATTCCTTTCAACAAACAGACAAACAAACACAAACAGCATTTAGTGCAGTGGGTGTTAAAGTGGTGTTTTTCCAGCTTGTTAAATGAGATACTGTGGGAGTTACTACAGGATATAGCTTTGTTGCTGTTATTTAGTTACAACTCATTCTAAATATGGATGTTGCCTAGCTACAGTAGGCATCGTAGGATTTGTAGCGTTTTAATATCCTTGAATCTCAAGAAGGGAGATGCTGCTATGTTTGTAATTTTAATAACACACATTCACAAGTTTGACAGCCATGATGTAAGTCTAGGACTTCCTTTCAAGTTTACACATTCACTTTCATGGAATTATTTTTAGTGCACTTCTAGAGCTTTTGGTGAATTTGTCCGATAAGAAAAGACAAATGCTAATAGCTTGTCAGTCTAGATCTTTGTTTAAGTCCAACTCTCTGCCAGCTATTGACGAGACTGTTTCTGTCCCCGTCTTGCAGGTGCGAACGTGGATCCTCATCGTAGGGTACACGACAGCGTTTGGTGCCATGTTCGCCAAGACCTGGAGAGTCCACGCCATCTTCAAGAACGTCAAGATGAAGAAAAAGGTGAGGGATCACAAACTTTAATTTATTTAATTAATTTGATTTTACACAGGGAGTCACATTGAGACCCATATCTCTTTTTCAAATGAGCCCGGCAATACACAAACATACACAAATCATCCAATCATCCGCCAGAGCAAAGAGCCCAAACTGTATGGTCTCATTGTCAATGATTGCCTAGACCTAGAAGGACAATGATGGCCTATACCTAAAATGTAATTATCTCATGATTATTATTATTATTATTGTTGTTGTTATTATCAGCATATTGTCATCATTATTCATCCTCATTGTCTTAGATTATTACTTCCTGGATCGACTGAATGGATTTGACCCCAGTCCTGCCTTATTGATCACACTGCTAATAGCTGACAGTGTTCAGGTTGTGGAAAGACACTAGTAGCCAACATACATACAGGTTATGCCCCAAATGGCACCCTATCCCCTATATAGTGCACTACCAAAGGGCTCTGGTCAAAAGTAGTGCACTATATAGGGAATAGGATGCCATTTGGGACAAAGACACAGTATCACCACAAGGAAGAGATGACAGCCACAGGTCTGGAACCTGCCTTTATGAACAACAGAGCACACATACTGTATGAACACACTAACTATTATCTTTGTAAAAGACTATCAACACCAGACTAGCTCAAGGTCACCATTTTGTATTTTGTGAACCAGTCAGTTTCACAATAGCCACTGTAGGAAGAGAGCGTTTTTTTTCTGTTAATGTGATCAAGCAACAGTAAACTGTGGTAGTCACATGGTCTGGTCTGCCGAGTCTGGCTGTGCTCAAGCAGAACGGAGGAGCCTATAACTATAATTGGCCATTATGGACTCTGATAGAGAAATCATCACTGGTTAACAGCAGCTAGCACCTTCTTATTGCACTGATTCCTGTGTCACCACATATGCATTATGCGAGATAAAACATTAATGGAGAGGAAAGAAGGAGAATAACAGAGAAAAGGAGGGACTGTTAGCTGATCATATTTTCAAAAATTAACTTTACCCTTCGCCTCAGAGCAAGTATGCAGAGCTATCAAAATCTGGTTATTATCAAGTAGCAGTCACAAGGAGAGCTTCTAGGTTGCTGCCTCTCTGACAATGTTGCTATGGTTTCAGTAACGTTGGCAACACTCAGAAATCTTAAGACTTTGAGAATTATATTTTTTCCACAACGATAACCCTGAATGTATGTTATCTGTGGAGTGGAGACAAAAAATACAACACTCAAATTTTTAAACACCAAAAACATTTCCCCAAACAACATGTGTGTAACTGAGTAACTACTGCAGGAGGTCTAAGAGGTGGTGTTTTGCTCCCAGTGAGAGGCACAGCAGCAAGGCAGTTTGTTAGCCCCACTCAGTCACCCCAAGCCCCAGAGGAGCTGCATCGATCCAGTCACAAAAAGCATTACAGACACTCAGCTCAGCTCAGACTGTACAAACATGCACACACGCAAGAACTCACACACACACATACACACACACACACACACACTGTACATGTCAGAGACTGCAGGAGCTCATCCGAGACATATGCTGCTGCTGGTATCTTTCTATCCTGGAGGGAATAGGAAAAATCAAGCGAGAGATTGGCTCAAGCATTAAAGAGTTTACCACAGACACACCTTTTGGCAAAATGTTCTATGTTCAGTACGCACACACACACACATACACACACACACCCTCCCTGTGGTAAATCTGGTGGACAGTTTGTAGGGTTTCCGTTACTGCTGTGTGAGATAGGCTGCTCATTGGGGAGAATGGTTGTGTTTTTAAGCCTGTGGTTTTTACAGGATTAAAGGGCTGTGTGTGTGTGTGTGTGTGTGCGTGCGTGTTTGTGTGTTTGTATTTGTGTGTTTGTGTGCGTGTGTGAGTGTGTGTGTTTGCGTCCTTGCATCCATATGTGTGTGTCAGGGTTTCCGTTTGGAAAATGTGGCGCCGGACATTTGACCAGGAGTATTTTAATTTACCAGACATTTGAGAAATTTACCGGACCAAATGCATTGGGTTCGTAACCTGATTAGGGCGTCTACTGACGGTGCTCAAAATGACAAAAGTCACATTTAGATAATGGTCATTCATATTAACAGTCGAGGATGGCACGATATGCGGTCCTTCTTACCGAATTCTGATGTGCACTTTGAAGATGTTAGAATAACTGTCCACATTTACTTTTCCTCAGCCAACAAGACGAGTAACGAACAGCAAAATCATTAGCCTATATGCCAGTCTACTATCCCCCATAGTAGAAATGTTTACCTATTCTATTGGTCAGCTTGTTGAGAAAGTAATAGCCTATTCCATAACAGACTCTGGGACAGTGGTGGGAAGATAGAGCCCAAATTCATACAACCAGTAGGCCTAGGCTACATACATATGAGTCTGATGCAACAAATCAGAACGTTTAGCTTAAAATGTTGATAAACTATTATTTCTTCACATTATAAGCGCAGAAATGCACACAATGCAGTAGGATACGCACAAATGTCCATTCCACAATGCAATTAGTAGGAAAACACTGTTGTCAAAAGCGCACTGCACATGTGAACGGATTCATTCAGGTTCAGGTTTCAAACCATTTTCAAAATGTACAGTGAGGGAAAAAAGTATTTGATCCCCTGCTGATTTTGTACGTTTGCCCACTGACAAAGACATGATCAGTCTATAAGGTAGGTTAATTTGAACAGTGAGAGACAGAATAACAACAAAAAAATCCAGAAAAACACGTCAAAAATGTTATAAATTGATTTGCATTTTAATGAGGGAAATAAGTATTTGACCCCTCTTCAAAACATGACTTAGTACTTGGTGGCAAAACCCTTGTTGGCAATCAGAGAGGTCAGATGTTTCTTGTAGTTGGCCACCAGGTTTGCACACATCTCAGGAGGGATTTTGTTCCACTCCTCTTTGCAGATCTTCTCCAAGTCATTAAGGTTTCGAGGCTGACGTTTGGCAACTCGAACCTTCAGCTCCCTCCACAGATTTTCTATGGGATTAAGGTCTGGAGACTGGCTAGGCCACTCCAGGACCTTAATGTGCTTCTTCTTGAGCCACTCCTTTGTTATCTTGGCCGTGTGTTTTGGGTCATCGTCATGCTGGAATACCCATCCACGACCCATTTTCAATGCCCTGGCTGAGGGAAGGAGGTTCTCACCCAAGACTTGACGGTACATGGCCCCGTCCATCATCCCTTTGATGCGGTGAAGTTGTCCTGTCCCCTTAGCAGAAATACACCCCCAAAGCATAATGTTTCCACCTCCATGTTTGACGGTGGCGATGGTGTTCTTGGGGTCATAGGCAGCATTCCTCCTCCTGCAAACACGGCGAGTTGAGTTGATGCCAAAGAGCTCCATTTTGGTCTCATCTGACCACAACACTTTCACCCAGTTCTCCTCTGAATCATTCAGATGTTCATTGGCAAACTTCAGACGGGCATGTATATGTGCTTTCTTGAGCAGGGGGACCTTGCGGGCGCTGCAGGATTTCAGTCCTTCACGGCGTAGTGTGTTACCAATTGTTTTCTTGGTGACTATGGTCCCAGCTACCTTGAGATCATTGACAAGATCCTCCTGTGTAGTTCTGGGCTGATTCCTCACCGTTCTCATGATCATTGCAACTCCACGAGGTGAGATCTTGCATGGAGCCCCAGGCCGAGGGAGATTGACAGTTCTTTTGTGTTTCTTCCATTTGCGAATAATCGCACCAACTGTTGTCACCTTCTCACCAAGCTGCTTGGCGATGGTCTTGTAGCCCATTCCAGCCTTGTGTAGGTCTACAATCTTGTCCCTTGACATCCTTGGAGAGCTCTTTGGTCTTGGCCATGGTGGAGAGTTTGGAATCTGATTGATTGATTGCTTCTGTGGACAGGTGTCTTTTATACAGGTAACAAACTGAGATTAGGAGCACTCCTTTTAAGAGTGTGCTCCTAATCTCAGCTTGTTACCTGTATATAAGACACCTGGGAGCCAGAAATCTTTCTGATTGAGAGGGGGTCAAATACTTATTTCCCTCATTATTATAATGCATGTGTTTTTCTGGATTTCTTTGTTGTTATTCTGTTTCTCACTGTTCAAATAAACCTACCATTCAAATTATAGACTGATCATGTCTTTGTCAGTGGGCAAACGTACAAAATCAGCAGGGGATCAAATACTTTTTTCCCTCACTGTATACTACCTCATTGCAAAGTGGTGTGTGACGCACTGATGAAGCCTGCCTTCCGTTGCCTATGCATTTGCTGTTTGAGATGCTGTAGCAGCAGCTCTCCTGCTGTCTGAATGATTTTCCACTCAAAGGCTCTGTATCTGTATGCTGTACGTGTGTGATGAATAAGATACATAACGAATATACTGTACACACGCGCCAATTAAATACCACTAAATTATGCAAATTAACCTATAGACCGATAAGCATGACCAGTCAAATGTATTTACATCGATTGATATTTCCCTCAATGAATAGGCTAACATTAATTTTTTTATTTTTTTTATTTGCCGGCTTAAAAAAATAAAAATGGCCAAAAGCCGACTATTACCAGCTAACGGAAACCCTGGTGTGTGCTTTTATGTAACACACAGTCTACCCACTGACTTGTTGCCCACTGAGGTATTTCCATTCCTCTCTTCAATAGAAATACATAACGCCCCCAAAATATGTATATGACACAATATGCTTTTGTATCTGGTTTGATTATGTAAAGGCTTGCCAGGCCTCTGTACCCTTTTGATATTTATAGTCCTCCTCACATCACATCCTGGATATATGTGTGGGATGAGGAAGGCTGCAGGAGGGAGTGGGAGAGCTGTCAGAGAGAGTGGGAGAGCTGTCAGAGAGAGTGGGAGAGCTGTCAGAGAGAGTGGGAGAGCTGTCAGAGGGAGTGGGAGAGCTGTCAGAGGGAGTGGGAGAGCTGTCAGAAGGAGTGGGAGAGCTGTCAGAGGGAGTGGGAGAGCTGTCAGAGAGAGTGGTAGAGCTGTCAGAGGGAGTGGGAGAGCTGTCAGAGGGAGTGGGAGAGCTGTAAGAGGGAGTGGGAGAGCTGTCAGAGGGAGTGGGAGAGCTGTCAGAGAGAGTGGGAGAGCTGTCAGAGAGAGTGGGAGAGCTGTCAGAGGGAGTGGGAAAGCTGTCAGAGAGAGTGGGAGAGCTGTCAGAGAGAGTGGGAGAGCTGTCAGAGGGAATGGGAGAGCTGTCAGAGGGAGTGGGAGAGCTGTCAGAGAGAGTGGCAGGAAGAGACCAGAGGAGAGAAGACGGCGGCAGGTAACCTAGCGGTTAAGAGCGTTGGGCCAGTAACTGAAAGGTCGCTGGTTGGAAAAATATGTCAATGTGCCCTTGAACAAGGCACTGAACCCTAATTGCTCTTGAAAGTCGCTCTGGATAAGAACGTCTGCTAAATGACCAAAAATCTAGAGAGAGAAAGACAGTGGTATTTAAAGAGATGGGGTCAGTACTGGTTTGCATCTTGTCTTCTAGGATGACCTTTTGTGTTTATTTCAAAAGTGATTTATTAATGAAAAGGTTATTTAGAGTCGTAATTCGGAGAAAAACAAAACACAACAACAAAACGGCTCTTGTTCCTGTGAATTGTGTTGCTATGCCGATTATGCAGACTGTGTTTTTCCTCCTCCTCCTTCTCCTCCTCCTCCTCCTCTTCCACCTCCTCTTCCTCCTCCACCACCAACGGAGCAGAGAGACTAAACTGAATGTTCTCCAGGAGGAGCTAGACTAAGCCCTGGCCTGGTGCGTGCTCAGGTCAGCCCTTAAATCTAAAGACTGATTCCCTGGTGGTTCAGCAGGGCCAGGATCAGTCTCTCCAGTAGCAGTTAACCTACCGAGTCACACCCTCCCTCAATCCCTCCGTCCCTTCATTTCTCTCTTCCTCCCTCCCTCCCTCCTGCCCTTCCTCGTTCCATCCCAACCTCCCTCCCTTCACCAGACAGAAGACTGCAAATCAGGGTGTTCTTTAGGGTTCCGCTTGGCAAGCACTCCTTCACTCCTTAAAGAGGCCTGGCTCAATGTTGGGTAAGCACAGGGCCTGTCAATCAAACGTGTTGCTCTGCAGCCGCCCTCCATGTCTGCCTGCTAGTCTCTCTGAGATTGACTTTAGAGAGCTCTCGGCTGCCCTCACAGTGAGATACGGATTCGGACACACACCAACGCACGCACACAATAAAAAACACACACACAGAAAGCAGCCTAACACACACACACTAATGTGTACACACATAGGAGACACAACGCACACAACGTACACAACATACACAATGTACACAACATACACAACGTACACAACGTACACAACGTACACAACGTACACAATGTACACAACGTACACAACGTACACAACGTACACAACGTACACATACACAGACATTATACATTCACATAGCACTCAGATCAACAATGTAAACACAGAACAATGATCAGACGTGTGTGTGTGCATGATCTGATATGAACGGTGTCTTTCATACTCACACAAACATATATCCCCACACACACGTCTGATTAGGGCCCTGAAGGCAAACTTCTCTGTTCCCTGATCACAACTACAGTGGTGGTCAAAAGTTTTGAGAATGACACAAGTATTGGTCTTCACAAAGTTCGCTGCTTCAGTGTTATGAGATATTTTTGTCAGATGTTACTATGGTATACTGAAGTATAATTACAAGCATTCCATGAGTGTCAAAGGCTTTTATTAACAATATTTGCAGTGTTGACCCTTCTTTTTCAAGACCTCTGCAACACTCTGGCATGCTGTCAATTAACTTCTGGGCCACATCCTGACTGATGGCAGCCCATTCTTGCATAATCAATGCTTGGAGTTTGTCAGAATTTGTGGGTTTTTGTTTGTCCACCCGCCTCTTGAGGATCGAGCACAAGTGGATGGTTGGGAGAAGTTGCTCTCGGAGGATGTGTTGGTGCCATTCTTTGTGTTCTTAGGCAGAATTGTGAGTGAGCCCACTCTCAGGATGCTTTACTGTTGGCATGACACAGGACTGATGGTAGCGCTCACCTTGTCTTCTCCGGACAAGGTGTTTTCCGGATGCCACAAACAATCGGAAAGGGGATTCATCAGAGAAAATGACCCTACCCCAGTCCTCAGCAGTCCAATCCCTGTACCTTTTGCAGAATATCAGTCTGTCCCTGATGTTTTTCCTGGAGAGAAGTGGCTTCTTTGCTGCCCTTCTTGACACCAGGCCATCCTCCAAAAGTCTTCGCCTCACTGTGCGTGCAGATGCACTCACATTTTTACATTTTAGTCATTTAGCAGACGCTCTTATCCAGAGCGACTTACAGTTAGTGAATACATATTTTTTTTATACTGGCCCCCCGTGGGAAACGAACCCACAACCCTGGCGTTGCAAACACCATGCTCTATCAACTGAGCTACATCCCTGCCGGCCATTCCCTCCCCTACCCTGGATGACACTGGGCCAATTGTGCGCCGCCCATGAGTCTCCCGGTCACGGCCGGCTGCGACAGAGCCTGGATTCGAACCAGGATCTAGTGGCACAGTTAGCACTGCGATGCAGTGCCTTAGACCACTGCGCCACTCAGGAGACTGCGCCACTCAGGAGACTGCTGCCACTCACACCTGCCTGCTGCCATTCCTGAGCAAGCTCTGCACTGGTGGTGCCCCGATCCCGCAGCTGAATCAACTTTAGGAGACGGTCCTGGCGCTTGCCGGACTTTCTTGGGCGCCCTGACGCCTTCTTCACAACAATTGAACCTCTCTCCTTGAAGTTCTTGACTAGCAGCAATATCCTTGCCTGTGAAGCACTTTTTGTGCAAAGCAATGATGACGGCACGTGTTTCCTTGCAGGTAACCATGGTTAACAGAGGAAGAACAATGATTTCAAGCACCACCCTCCTTTTAAAGCTTCCAGTCTGTTATTCTAACTCAATCAGCATGACAGAGTGATCTCCAGCCTTGTCCTCGTCAACACTAGAGAGAATCACTGACATGATGGCAGCTGGTCCTTTTGTGGCAGGGCTGAAATGCAGTGGAAATGTTTTTTGGGGATTAAGTTCATTTTCATGGCAAAGAGGGACTTTGCAATCCATCTGATTATTCTTCATGACATTCTGCAGTACATGCAAATTGCCATCATCAAAACCGAGGCAGCAGACTTATTATTTGTGTCATTCTCAAAACTTTTGTCCACGACTGTACACATAGTGCATTCTACAGTTCA
This sequence comes from Coregonus clupeaformis, assembly GCF_020615455.1. Classification (NCBI taxonomy): domain Eukaryota; kingdom Metazoa; phylum Chordata; class Actinopteri; order Salmoniformes; family Salmonidae; genus Coregonus; species Coregonus clupeaformis. The sequence goes on from NC_059199.1 coordinate 44,803,778, forward strand.
CACAGTCCACATCCCCATGTTTTAATGATGAATCAGCAGTACAATACTGTGTTACTGCTGCCAGGGTAGGCAGAAGCATTTCAAATACAATCAAGTGAGCAGGCCTGGGGGTAGCCAGCTGTAATGGTAGCTGGCCTGGGGTAGCCAGCTCTAATTGTAGCTGGCCTGAGACTGTCTGCTCTAAAGCAGATAGAGTATATTCATTTATTATGTGACACCGCTATATTGTAATCCGCTCAGATTCTCTCAGATACGTGGTGTACTGCGCTGTGTCTATCTTATATTGTATCCAGTACACAACTACACTGTATGTCAAATTGGGAATAGCATAATGTGATCATTCATTCATTTCACATGGAGAAATGTCAGCAATAGTAATAGGCTTATCCAGCCGGTCATGCTTCAACAACATCTGTCTTGACCAAAGGGACAGAATCATGATACCATGGTCAATCTTCTGATCTGATTCTCCCGTCATTGTGAAAGATAGAATGATTGTTTGATCTATCAACTTCAATTTAATCTACAGTAAAGATAATCTATTCTAGTCCTGTGTACTTTCATGTTTTATAGCACTCAGAGACCGATAAATCTATTAATAAATCTATCAGGTTTACGCAAAAACAGAGTACTACTTTTTCTTTATTCTCCTGGATAGTCACCAGTTGAAGTATCCTGGGGTAAGGAATGTTTTTTAGACTGAGAACACTGTTGCAGTCATAAAAATAGAATGTCATTCTAGTTCTGTGATTATGGTCAAACCATAGCTTGTAGTTATTGTAGTTATTTGGAGACCTCTGGTACCCTGAATACATCACCAGTCCCTGTCTCTTTGTGCCCTCTAATACATTGCTATATTCCCGGCAACACAAATTCCTTTCTCCTTGCCTCTACTTTTCCAATCCCAGTAGCCATCAAAAGACGACACAACCATTCCAGTCTGAGTCCACCATCCACTGCAGTCGGTCTGGTCGAGAGAGAGAGAGAGAGAGAGAGAGAGAGAGAGAGAGAGAGAGAGAGAGAGAGAGAGAGAGAGAGAGAGAGAGAGAGAGAGAGAGAGAGAGAGAGAGAGAGAGAGAGAGAGAGACCCATCCATATCTATTAGGTGAAATATCAAAGTGTTCCATCACAGCAGCAAGATTTGTGACAAACACCATTGTAAATACAACACATATTTATTTTCCCATTTGCACATCATTACAACACTGTATATAGCCATAATATGACATTTGAAATGTCTCTATTCTTTAGAAACTTTTGTGAGTGTAATGTTTACTGTACATTTTCGATTATTTATTAAACTTTTGTTTATTATCTATTTCACTTGCTTTGGCAATGTAAAAATATGTTTCCCATGCCAATAAAGACCTTTGAATGGACATTTAATTTAATTGAGAAAGGGAGAGAGGGAGGGAGGGAGAGCGGGAGAGAGAGTCCCGTGTAGCTCAGTTAGTAGAGCATGGCGCTTGCAACACCAGGGTTGTGGGTTCGATTCCCATGGGGGGCCAGTATGAACAATTTATGCACTCACTAACTGTAAGTCGCTCTGGATAAGAGCGTCTGCTAAATGACGTAAATGTAAATAGAGAGAGAGAGAACATCATTGTATATGAAGTGATTTCTCTCAAAGGGTGTCTGTGTTCTCCTGACCTTTGCTTTGATGTGGATGGCAGCAGGGTCAAACGCTGTTCAAAATGAAGATCAGACAGGGCTCCCTTTTATCCTCTAAAGTTCAGTCACAAAAAAGTGGCTTTCTTGATTGACGCAACTGCAGCGTCTTTTGGTACCTCCCTGTATCCCACCTCTCAACAAATCAAATGTTATTTGTCACATGCTTCGTAAACAACAGGTATAGACTAACAGTGAAATGCTTACTTACAGGTCCTTTTTGAACAATGCAGAGTTAAAGATAAATATATATATAGAAATGGTGACACAAGGAATAAATAAACAGTGAATAACGAATAACAATGATGAGTAAAAGTAAAATGGATTTTACCTCTCTCCCAATCACTCTCTTTCCTCTCTCCCCTATCACTCTCTTTCCTCTCTCTCCCCATCACTCTCTTTCCTCTCTCTCCCCATCACTCTCTCTCCCCTATCACTCTCTTTCCTCTCTCTCCCCTATCACTCTCTTTCCTCTCTCTCCCCTATCACTCTCTTTCCTCTCTCTCCCCATCACTCTCTTTACTCTCTCTCCCCATCACTCTCTTTCCTCCTCTCCCCTATCACTCTCTTTACTCTCTCTCCCCATCACTCTCTTTACTCTCTCTCCCCATCACTCTCTTTCCTCTCTCTCCCCATCACTCTCTTTCCTCCTCTCCCCATATCACTCTATTTTCCCAACACTCTCTTTCCTCTCTCCCATCACTCTCTTTTCCTATCACTCTCTTTCCTCTCTCTCCCCATCACTCTCTTTCCTCTCTCTCACCTATCACTCTCATCCTCTCTCTCCCCATCACTCTCTTTCCTCTCTCCCCATCACTCTCTTTCCTCTCTCTCACCTATCACTCTCATCCTCTCTCTCCCCATCACTCTCTTTCCACTTTCTCCCCTATCACTCTCTTCCCTCTCTCTCCCCATCACTATTTTGTCCTATCACTCTTTCCTCTCTCTCCCCTATCACTCTCTTTCCTCTCTCTCCACATCACTCGCTTTCCTCTCTTTTCCCATCACTCTCTTTCCTCTCTCGCCCCATCACTCACTTTCCTCTCTCTACCCTATCACTCTCTTTCCTCTCTCTCCCCATCACTCTCTTTCCTCTCTCTCCCCATCACTCTCTTTCCTCTCCCTCCCCATTTCTCTCTTCTCTCTCTCCCATCACTCTTTTTCTATCTCTTTTCCTCTGCTCCCTATCTCTCCTCTCTCTCTCTCTATCACTCTCTTTCTTCTCTCTCCCTATCACTCTCTTATCCCATCACTCTCTTTCCTCTCTCCCCATCACTCCCTTTCCTCTCTCTCCCCATCACTCTCTTTCCTCTATCTCACCTATCACTCTCTTATCCCATCACTCTCTTTCCTCTCTCTCCCCATCACTCTCTTTCCTCTCTCTCCCCTATCACTCTCTTTCCTCTCTCTTCCGCTCTCTCCCCATCACTCTCTTTCCTCTCTCCGCCATTACTCTCTTTCCTCTCTCCCCTATCACTCTCTTTCCTCTCTCTCCCCTATCACTCTCTTTCCTCTCTCTCCCCACCACTCTCTTTCCTCTCGATCCCCTATCACTCTCTTTTCCCATCACTCTATTTCCTCTCTCTCCCCATCACTCTCTTTCCTCTCTCTCACCTATCACTCTCTTATCCCATCACTCTCTTACCTCTCTCTCCCCTATCACTCTCTTTCCTCTCTCTCTCCCATCACTCTCTTTCCTCTCTCCCACATCACTCTTTTTTCATATCACTCTCTTTCCTCTCTCTCCCCTATCACTCTCTTTCCTCTCTCTTTCCGATCACTCTCTTTCCGCTCTCTTTTCATCACTCTTTTTTCCAATCACTCTCTTTCCTCTCTCTTCCCATCACTCTCTTTCCTCTCTCTCACCTATCACTCTCTTATCCCATCACTCTCTTTCCTCTCTCCCCATCAATATTTTTCCTCTCTCTCCCCCATCACTCTCTTTCCTCTCTCCCCTATCACTCTCTTTTCCCAACACTCTCTTTCCTCTCTCCCATCACTCTCTTTCCTCTCTCCCCTATCACTCTCTTTTCCTATCAGTCTCTTTCCTCTCTCTCACCTATCACTCTCATCCTCTCTCTCCCATCACTCTCTTTCCTCTCTCCCCATCACTCTCTTTCCTCTCTCTCAACTATCACTCTCTTTCTCTCTCTCCCCATCACTCTTTTTCCCTTCTCCCCCATCGCATCTCTTCCTCTCTCTCCCCTATCACTCTCTTTCCTCCCTCTCCCCATCACTCTCTTTCCTCTCTCTCCCCTATCACTCTCTTTCCTCTCTCTCCCCTATCACTCTCTTTCCACTTTCTCCCCTATCACTCTCTTCCCTCTCTCTCCCCATCACTATTTTGTCCTATCACTCTTTCCTCTCTTTTCCCATCACTCTCTTTCCTCTCTCTCCCCATCACTCATCTTTCCTCTCCCCCTACTTTCCTCTCTCTCCCCATCACTCTCTTTCCTCTCTCTCCCCATCACTCTCTTTCCTCTCTCTCCCCCATTTCTCATTTTCCTCTCTCTCTCATCACTCTTTTTTTCCTATCACTCTCTTTCCTCTCTCTCCCCTATCACTCTCTTTCCTCTCTCTCCCCATCACTCTCTTTCCTTTCTCTCCCCTATCACTCTCTTATCCCATCACTCTCTTTCTTCTCTCCCCATCACTCTCTTTCCTCTCTCTCCCCTATCACTCTCTTTTCCTATCACTCTCTTTCCTTTCTCTCCCCATCACTCTCTTTCCTCTCTCCCATCACTCTCTTTCCTCTCTCCCATATCACTCTCTTTTCCTATCAGTCTCTTTCCTCTCTCTCCCCATAACTCTCTTTCCTCTCTCTCACCTATCACTCTCATCCTCTCTCTCCCATCACTCTCTTTCCTCTCTCCCATCACTCTCTTTCCTCTCTCTCAACTATCACTCTCTTTCCTCTCTCTCCCCCATCACTCTCTTTCCTCTCTCTCCCCATCGCATCTCTTCCCTCTCTCTCCCCTATAACTCTCTTTCCTCCCTCTCCCCTATAACTCTCTTTCCTCTCTCTCCCCTATCACTCTCTTTCCTCTCTCTCCCCTATCACTCTCTTTCCACTTTCTCCCCTATCACTCTCTTCCCTCTCTCTCCCCATCACTATTTTGTCCTATCACTCTTTCCTCTCTTTTCCCAACACTCTCTTTCCTCTCTCTCCCCATCACTCACTTTCCTCTCTCTCCCCTATCACTCTCTTTCCTCTCTCTCCCCATCACTCTCTTTCCTCTCTCTCCCCATCACTCTCTTTCCTCTCTCTCCCCCATTTCTCTCTTTCCTCTCTCTCCCATCACTCTTTTTTTTCTATCACTCTCTTTCCTCTCTCTCCCCTATCACTCTCTTTCATCTCTCTCCCCATCACTCACTTTCCTCTATCTCACCTATCACTCTCTTATCCCATCACTCTCTTTCCTCTCTCTCCCCTATCACTCTCTTTCCTCACTCTTCCTCTCTCTCCCCCATCATTCTGTTTCCTCTCCCCCCATAACTCTCTTTCCTCTCTCTCCCCTATCACTCTCTTTCCTTTCTCTCCCCCATCACTTTCTTTCCTCTCTCTCCCCATCACTCTCTTTCCTCTCCCTCCCCATCACTCTCTTTTCCTATCACTCTCTTTCCTCTCTCTCCCATCACTCTCTTTCCTCTCTCTCCCCTATCACTCTCTTTCCTCTCTCTCCCCTATCACTCTCTTTCTTCTCTCTCCCCTATCACTCTCTTTCCTCTCTCTCCCATCACTCTCTTTTCCCATCACCCTCTTTCCTCTCTCTCCCCCATCACTCTCTTTCCTCTCTCCCATCACTCTCTTTCCTCTCTCTCCCCTATCACTATCTTTCCTCTCTCTCCCCATCACTCTCATTCCTCTCGCTCCCATCACTCTCATTTCCTATCACTCTCTTTTCTCTCTCTCCCATCACTATCTTTCCTCTCTCTCCCCTATCACTCTCTTTTCCCATCACTCTCTTTCCTCTCTCACCCCATCACTCTCTTTCCTCTCTCTATTCTATCACTCTCTTTCCTCTCTCTTCCCCATCACTCTCTTTCCTCTCTCCGCTATCACTCTCTTTCCTCTCTCTCCCCCATCATTCTCTTTCCTCTCTCCCCCATAACTCTCTTTCCTCTCTCTCCCCTATCACTCTCTTTTCCCATCACTCTCTTTCCTCTCTCTCCCCATCACCATCTATTTCCTCTCTCTCCCCATCACTCTCTCTCCCATCACTCTCTTTCGTCTCTCTACGCTATCACTCTCTTTTCTCTCTCTCCCCCATCACTTTCTTCTCTCTCTCCCTCATCACTCTCTTTCCTCTCTCTCCCCTATCACTCTCCTTTCCTATCACTCTCTTTCTCTCTCTCCCTATCACTCTCTTATCCCATCACTCTCTTTCTTCTCTCCCCATCACTCTTTCTCTCCCATCACTCTCTTATCCCATCACTCTTTCTTCTTCTCCCCATCACTCTCTTTCCTCTCTCCCCATCACTCACTTTCCTCTATCTCACCTATCACTCTCTTATCCCATCACTCTCTTTACTCTCTCTCCCCATCACTCTCTTTCCTCACTCTTCCTCTCTCTCCCCATCATTCTCTTTCCTCTCCCCCCCATAACTATCTTTCCTCTCTCTCCCCTATCACTCTCTTTCCTTTCTCCCCCCATCACTTTCTTTCCTCTCTCTCCCCATCACTCTCTTTCCCCTATCACTATACTTTTCCTATCACTCTCTTTCTCTCCCTCCCCATCACTCTCTTTCCTCTCTCTATCCTATCACTCTCTTTCCTCTCTCTCCCTCATCACTCTCTTTCCTCTCTCCCCTATCACTCTCCTTTCCTATCACTCTCTTTCCTCTCTCTCCCATCACTCTCTTTCCTCTCACTCCCCTATCACTCTCTTCCCCATCACTCTCTTCCTCTCTCTCCCCTATCACTCTCTTTCCTCTCTCTCCACTATCACTCTCTTCCCTCTCTCTCTCCTATCACTCTCTTTCCTCCCTCTCCCCATCACTCTCTTTCCACTCTCTCCCCTTTCACTCTCTTTCCTCTCTCTCCCCTATCACTCTCTTTCCACTTTCTCCCCTATCACTCTCTTCCTTCTCTCTCCCCATCACTATTTTGTCCTATCACTCTTTCCTCTCTTTTCCCATCACTCTCTTTCCTCTCTCGCCCCATCACTCACTTTCCTCTCTCTCCCCTATCACTCTCTTTCCTCTCTCTCCCCATCACTCTCTTTCCTCTCTCTCCCCATCACTCTCTTTCCTCTCTCTCCCCCATTTCTCTCTTTCCTCTCTCTCCCATCACTCTTTTTTTCCTATCACTCTCTTTCCTCTCTCTCCCCTATCACTCTCTTTCCTCTCTCTCCCCATCACTCTCTTTCCTCTCTCTCCCCTATCACTCTCTTATCCCATCACTCTCTTTCTTCTCTCCCCATCACTCTCTTACCTATCACTCTCTTTTCCTATCACTCTCTTTCCTCTCTCTCCCCATTACACTCTTTCCTCTCTCCCAATCACTCTCTTTCCTCTCTCCCATATCACTCTCTTTTCCCATCACTCTCTTTCTTCTCTCCCCATCACTCTCTTTCCTCTCTCCCCCATCACTCACTTTCCTCTATCTCACCTATCACTCTCTTATCCCATCACTCTCTTTCCTCTCTCTCCCCATCACTCTCTTTCCTCTCTCTCCCCTATCACTCTCTTTCCTCACTCTTCCTCTCTCTCCCCCATCATTCTCTTTCCTCTCCCCCCATAACTCTCTTTCCTCTCTCTCCCTATCACTCTCTTTCCTTCTCTCTCCCCATCACTTTCTTTCCTCTCTCTCCCCATCACTCTCTTTCCTCTCTCTCCCCTATCACTCTCTTTTCCTATCACTCTCTTTCCTCTCTCTCCCATCACTCTCTTTCCTCTCTCTCCCCTATCACTCTCTTTCCTCTCTCTCCCCTATCACTCTCTTTCTTCTCTCTCCCCTATCACTCTCTTTCCTCTCTCCCCTATCACTCTCTTTTCCCATCACTCTCTTTCCTCTCTCACCCCATCACTCTCTTTCCTCTCTCTATCCTATCACTCTCTTTCCTCTCTCTTCCCCATCACTCTCTTTCCTCTCTCCGCTATCACTCTCTTTCCTCTCTCTCCCCCATCATTCTCTTTCCTCTCTCCCCATAACTCTCTTTCCTCTCTCTCCCCTATCACTCTCTTTTCCCATCACTCTCTTTCCTCTCTCTCCCCATCACCATCTCTTTCCTCTCTCTCCCCATCACTCTCTCTCCCATCACTCTCTTTCGTCTCTCTACGCTATCACTCTCTTTCCTCTCTCTCCCCCATCACTTTCTTTCCTCTCTCTCCCTCATCACTCTCTTTCCTCTCTCCCCTATCACTCTCCTTTCCTATCACTCTCTTTCCTCTCTCTCCCCTATCACTCTCTTATCCCATCACTCTCTTTCTTCTCTCCCCATCACTCTCTTTCTCTCCCCATCACTCTCTTATCCCATCACTCTCTTTCTTCTCTCCCCATCACTCTCTTTCCTCTCTCCCCCATCACTCACTTTCCTCTATCTCACCTATCACTCTCTTATCCCATCACTCTCTTTACTCTCTCTCCCCATCACTCTCTTTCCTCTCTCTCCCATATCACTCTCTTTCCTCACTCTTCCTCTCTCTCCCCCATCATTCTCTTTCCTCTCCCCCCATAACTATATTTCCTCTCTCTCCCCTATCACTCTCTTTCCTTTCTCCCCCCATCACTTTCTTTCCTCTCTCTCCCCATCACTCTCTTTCCTCTCTCTCCCCTATCACTCTCTTTTCCTATCACTCTCTTTCCTCTCCCTCCCCATCACTCTCTTTCCTCTCTCTATCCTATCACTCTCTTTCCTCTCTCTTCCCCATCACTCTCTTTCCTCTCTCCGCTATCACTCTCTTTCCTCTCTCTCCCCATCATTCTCTTTCCTCTCTCTCATAACTCTCTTTCCCTCTCACTCCCCTATCACTCTCTTTTCCCATCACTCTCTTTCCCTCTCTCTCCCCATCACCATCTCTTTCCTCTCTCTCCCCATCACTCTCTCTCCCATCACTCTTCTCTCTCTCTTCTCGCTCACTTTCCTTTCTCTCTCTCCCCCATCACTTTCTTTCCTCTCTCTCCCTCATCACTCTCTTTCCTCTCTCCCCTATCACTCTCCTTTCCTATCACTCTCTTTCTTCTCTCTCCCCATCACTCTCTTTCCTCTCACTCCCCTATCACTCTCTTCCCCATCACTCTCTTCCTCTCTCTCCCCTATCACTCTCTTTCCTCTCTCTCCCCATATCACTCTATTTCCTCTCTCTCCCCATCACTCTATTTCCTCTCTCTCCCCATCACTCTCTTTTCCCATAATCCTCTTTCCTCTCTCTCCCCCATCACTGTCTTTCCTCTCTTCCCATCACGCTCTTTCCTCTCTCTCCCCTATCACTCTCTTTCCACTCTCTCCCATCATTCTCTTTCCTCTCTCCCACATAACTCTCTTTCCTCTCTCTCCCCTATCACTCTCTTTTCCCATCACTCTCTTTCCTCTCTCTCCCCATCACCATCTATTTCCTCTCTCTCCCCATCACTCTCTCTCCCACCACTCTCTTTCCTCTCTCTACCCTATCATTCTTTTTCCTCTCTCTCCCCCATCACTTTCTTTCCTCTCTCTCCCTCATCACTCTCTTTCCTCTCTCTCCCCTATCACTCTCTTTCCTCTCTCTCCCCATCACTCTCTTCCCCATCACTCTCTTTCCTCTATCTCCCCTATCACTCTCTTTCCTCTCTCTCCCCATCACTCTCTTTTCCCATCACTATCTTTCCTCTCTCTCCCCATCACTCTCTTTCCTCTCTCCCCATCACTCTCTTTCCTCTCTCTCCCCTATCACTCTCTTTCCTCTCTCTCCCCATCACTCTCTTTCCTCTCTCTCCCATCACTCTGATTTCCTATTACTCTCTTTCCTCTCTCTCCCCTATCACTCTCTTTCCTCTCTCTCCCCTATCACTCTCTTTTCCCATCACACTCTTTCCTCTCTCTCCCCATCACTCTCTTTCCTCTCTCTCCCCATCACTCTCTTTCCTCTTTGTCACCTATCACTCTCTTATCCCATAATCCTCTTTCCTCTCTCTCCCCCATCACTGTCTTTCCTCTCTTCCCATCACGCTCTTTCCTCTCTCTTCCCCTATCACTCTCTTTCCACTCTCTCCCATCATTCTCTTTCCTCTCTCCCACATAACTCTCTTTCCTCTCTCTCCCCTATCACTCTCTTTTCCCATCACTCTCTTTCCTCTCTCTCCCCATCACCATCTCTTTCCTCTCTCTCCCCATCACTCTCTCTCCCACCACTCTCTTTCCTCTCTCTACCCTATCACTCTCTTTCCTCTCTCTCCCCATCACTTTCTTTCCTCTCTCTCCCTCATCACTCTCTTTCCTCTCTCTCCCCTATCACTCTCTTTCCCCTCTCTCCCCATCACTCTCTTCCCCATTACTCTCTTTCCTCTATCTCCCCTATCACTCTCTTTCCTCTCTCTCCCCATCACTCTCTTTTCCCATCACTCTCTTTCCTCTCTCCCCATCACTCTCTTTCCTCTCTCTCCCCTATCACTCTCTTTCCTCTCTCTCCCCATCACTCTCTTTCCTCTCTCTCCCATCACTCTGATTTCCTATCACTCTCTTTCCTCTCTCTCCCCTATCACTCTCTTTCCTCTCTCTCCCCTATCACTCTCTTTTCCCATCACTATCTTTCCTCTCTCTCCCCATCACTCTCTTTCCTCTCTCCCATCACTCTCTTTCCTCTCTCTCCCCTATCACTCTCTTTCCTCTCTCTCCCCATCACTCTCTTTCCTCTCTCTCCCATCACTCTGATTTCCTATTACTCTCTTTCCTCTCTCTCCCCTATCACTCTCTTTCCTCTCTCTCCCCTATCACTCTCTTTTGCCATCACACTCTTTCCTCTCTCTCCCCATCACTCTCTTTCCTCTCTCTCCCCATCACTCTCTTTCCTCTTTGTCACCTATCACTCTCTTATCCCATCACTCTCTTTCCTCTCTCTCCCCTATCACTCTCTTTCCTCTCTCTCCCCATCACTCTCTTTCCTCTATCTCCCCTATCACTCTCTTTCCTCTCTCTCCCCATCACTCTCTTTTCCCATCACTCTCTTTCCTCTCTCTCCCCATCACTCTCTTTCCTCTCTCTCCCCTATCACCCTCTTGCCTCTCTCTCTCTCCCCTATCACTCTCGTTCCTCTCTCTCCCATATCACTCTCTTTACTCTCTCTCCCCATCACTCTCTTTCCTCTCTCTCCCCCATCACTCTCTTTCCTCTCTCTCCCCTATCACCCTCTTGCCTCTCTCTCTCCCCTATCACTCTCGTTCCTCTCTCTCCCATATCACTCTCTTTACTCTCTCTCCCCATCACTCTATTTCCATTCTCTCCCCATCACTCTCTTTCCTCTCTCTCCCCTATCACTCTCTTTCCTCTCTCTCCCCCTTCACTCTCTTTCCTCTCTCTCCCATCACTCTCTTTCCTCTTTCTCCCCCATCACTCTCTTTCCTCTCTCTCCCCATCACTCTCTTTCCTCTCTCTCCCCTATCACCCTCTTGCCTCTCTCTCTCCCCTATCACTCTCATTCCTCTCTCTCCCCTATCACTCTCTTTCCTCTTTCTCTCCTCACTCACTCTTTTATTTTCTCCCCTCCAGATTATCAAGGACCAGAAGTTGCTGATCATCGTGGGTGGGATGCTGCTGATTGACCTGTGCATCCTCATCTGCTGGCAGATCGTTGACCCACTTAAGAGGACCGTAGAGGAGTACAGCTTGGAGGTAAGTCTGGCGGCCATTTTACCCCCATTTATATTTACAGATATATACTCTGACCACGTTGATCACGTTGGCTACCCTCCTGTAGGTTTCCGCTCCAACCCCAGTTGTAACTAACCTGATTATATATACAGTGGGGAAAAAAAGTATTTAGTCAGCCACCAATTGTGCAAGTTCTCCCACTTAAAAAGATGAGAGAGGCCTGTAATTTTCATCATAGGTACACGTCAACTATGACAGACAAAATGAGAAAAAAATCCAGAAAATCACATTGTAGGATTTTTATTAATTTATTTGCAAATTATGGTGGAAAATAAGTATTTGGTCAATAAGAAAAGTTTCTCAATACTTTGTTATATACCTTTTGTTGGCAATGACACAGGTCAAACGTTTTCTGTAAGTCTTCACAAGGTTTTCACACACTGTTGCTGGTATTTTGGCCCATTCCTCCATGCAGATCTCCTCTAGAGCAGTGATGTTTTGGGGCTGTCACTGGGCAACACGGACTTTCAACTCCATCCAAAGATTTTCTATGGGGTTGAGATCTGGAGACTGGCTAGGCCACTCCAGGACCTTGAAATACTTCTTACGAAGCCACTCCTTCGTTGCCCGGGTGGTGTGTTTGGGATAATTGTCATGCTGAAAGACCCAGCCACGTTTCATCTTCAATGCCCTTGCTGATGGAAGGAGGTTTTCACTCAAAATCTCACGATACATGGCCCCATTCATTCTTTCCTTTACACGGATCAGTCGTCCTGGTCCCTTTGCAGAAAAACAGCCCCAAAGCATGCCGTTTCTACCCCCATGCTTCACAGTAGGTATGGTGTATTTTGGATGCAACTCAGCATTCTTTGTCCTCCAAACACGACGAGTTGAGTTTTTACCAAAAAAGTTATATTTTGGTTTCATCTGACCATATGACATTCTCCCAATCCTCTTCTGGATCATCCAAATGCACTCTAGCAAACTTCAGACGGGCCTGGACATGTACTGGCTTAAGCAGGGGGACACGTCTGGGACTGCAGGATTTGAGTCCCTGGCAGCGTAGTGTGTTACTGATGGTAGGCTTTGTTACTTTGGTCCCAGCTCTCTGCAGGTCATTCACTAGGTCCCCCGTGTGGTTCTGGGATTTTTTCTCACCGTTCTTGTGATCATTTTGACCCCACGGGGTCAGATCTTGCGTGGAGCCCCAGATCAAGGGAGATTATCAGTGGTCTTGTATGTCTTCCATTTCCTAATAATTGCTCCCACAGTTGATTTCTTCAAACCAAGCTGCTTACCTATTGCAGATTCAGTCTTCCCAGCCTGGTGCAGGTCTACAATTTTGTTTCTGGTGTCCTTTGACAGCTCTTTGTTCTTGGCCATAGTGGAGTTTGGAGTGTGACTGTTTGAGGTTGTGGACAGGTGTCTTTTATACTGATAACAAGTTCAAACAGGTGCCATTAATACAGGTAACGAGTGGAGGACAGAGGAGCCTCTTAAAGAAGAAGTTACAGGTCTGTGAGAGCCAGAAATCTTGCTTGTTTGTAGGTGACCAAATACTTATTTTCCACCATAATTTGCAAATAAATTCATTAAAAATCCTACAATGTGATTTTCTGGATTTTTTTTTCTAAATTTGTCTGTCATAGTTTACGTGTACCTATGATGAAAATTACAGGCCTCTCTCATCTTTTTAAGTGGGAGAACTTGCACAATTGGTGGCTGACTAAATACTTTTTTTCCCCACTGTATATATATCCAGAACTATTATCACTTTCAGAGAAAGTAGGGTATTACATTGTGGTGAATAACAGAGGTTTATACTTAGGGCCAAGCATTTTCCCCTGTCAGTTTGTGTGGTCAGGAAATACTCTGAGTCCTGGTTATACTCTATATTAGGGGTTCCCAAACTTTTTAACTCGGGGCCCCCTTCCAGCAATGGGGAACATCTACATTTTAAAGCAAATTTTCTAACAAATCTATACATTTTGCTATGTCTAATGTGTATTCATGTGATATTTGAGTGACAAAAAATGTACAACAATATCTATTGGCAAAAAATTTTTATTACAACTTTAAAGAGTACGTTTAAAGCCGGACTGATTCCTTTAAAAAAAAAATGTCCATCAGTGAGACCAGATCAGCAGCAGGATTTATTGTGGTTCTGGTGGTTATTTTGGGGTCAGGAGGATATGAGGCACTCTGCCACCTCCTGTCCTGTGCCTCTGCTAGCCAGACCCTCTCCTCGCAAGTCAGCTGGGATGTGGGGTGTTGGCAAGACTTGGCGGAAAGAAACACTTGGCAACCCTCTACCCCTGCTGCTGGGTAGGGGGCGATGTGTAGAGCGCTGGTGGGTTCCGCTCTGCCAGGATTGGTTGAGGGGTTTGGATTTATCTTTGCCAGGATTGGTTGGAGTGTGAATGGCTTTTTGGATCCTGGCACACCATATTTGGGCTACAAACTGTTATGAGTGATTAGTAGTAAGAGCATGACTGTAAGACACTTTGGATAAAAGCATCTGCTAAAATGACATATAAAACTGTGATTATTGCCGGTGTAATTGTTATTTGACCCTTTTTCTCATTTAGGTAACTAAACACTCATCAAAGGAAGCTTGGTGATGTTATTGTTCTGTGTGACTGTAGCAGTGGATATATTATGTGTCTTGTGATTTGAGCACAACTTTGATCAGTCAAATATCCTCCACAAATCTACATTGTTGTACTTAATAGGCTCTTCTTGTTTGTTTGCACTACCAGGCCACAGCAGCGGTTTAACAGCAAACGAAATTAAAGATCTAAATTTGATTTCCAAACTAGATCGGGTTTTGATGGTGTTGGCGGTGGGCACAGACTCATCAGGGTACACCAGGGGTATAGACTAAGTGGATGTTCGGAGCTAATTAAGAAATCCTTTCAACTCCTCCAGACACCTCCTACATGTAGGCCACAGAATCCTCACAGCCTGTCAAGAGCTTCTGACGGGCCAATGTCCTCTCTAAATGCCAACGCCATTATTTGACACGTTTAAAGAGCCCACGGTGACCTTGACAAATCAGTACTGGGATTGGAAGGTCATTGGGGAAGAGTCGTGATGAAAGGCGGTCCCCGGTGGTGTGTTGTGGGAGGGTTGCGGTGGGAGGTAGGGGTTCTGAATGGTACTTTGAAGGTTCTTTGATGCTATTGACCCAACATTTTCTCTGCTTGGTCCAGCGGGCGAAGAAGGAGGGATGGAAGGATGAAACTCTACTTCAGAATTGATGACTTTTCTGTGACTTCAATTAAACGAGATGCCTCTGATAAGTAGTGCTTAGCTGGCTACAGCCCACCAAGCAGCGGGTCTCCACGCATTCAGACTGGTTTCTTTATGCTTCTTTGAAAGGAAAAGAGAGAGCATTTTTATTTTAGGTCACAGAGGAATCAATTACAGACCAAAATGCAATTTATATTTTCAAAAAGTATTTACACTGCTGTTTATTTGTCCTCTTGGCATGCTCTGAAGGTATACTTTCTTTCCTTGTACTTATTGTATTGCTCTCGACGAAAGACATTTACTTAACCCTTTACACTCGTGGGAATTGGCATATATGGATAGGACTATATTGAAATGTTTCTTACAGAAGAAATATGAAAAGCAAATGCATAAGCATTGTGACACTCTGGCTCTATGGACTTTTATTTTGAGCCAGGGTTGTTATTTTTCACTTGGGTGTATTTCTATGTTGGTTAGTCTAGGTATTTGTTTTCTATGTTTGGTCATTGACTCCCAATCGGAGGTAACGAGTGTCAGCTGTCGGCTCGTTATCTCTGATTGGGAGCCATATTTATACTGTGTGTTTTCACCTTGGGGTTGTGGGTTTTTGTTCCATGTTTCTGTCAGTGTTACAGAGGACTTCACTATCGTCATTTGTTGTTTTTTCGTGGTTGCTTTATTAAATAAAGTCATTATGTTCACTCCACGCGCTGCGTATTGGTCCGCTTCTTCAGACGATCGTGACAAGCATGGTAACAATTTAAAGGGAACAGTTTGGAGATTCTGGAAAAATTATTGTTGAGGACACAACATTTCACCGGACACAAAACTGAATCCAAACATTACAGTGTTGATTTTATGTGCATTTTACATTTACTGTACTTTTTGCCACATTTGGTGATAACGAAATCTGAAAATACTCTGGATACATTCAGTAACATGATAAGAATATTCTTGGAAAATGTGGGGTAGATGCAACATAAGACCAAAAAAATTACAAGGATTTGAGTGAGAGGACTAACTGGTCCAAGTGGCCACACACCTCTCCAAAGTGTGCACAGTTCGTAAGTAATTCCAATGCACTTTTATGACTCAAATAACAGTCTTCAACTATAAGGTGCTTTTTGAGCTTTCCTGGCTGTACCGTTGAGGAACTAGAGGAAGCACACTTGTAGTTGTTTTGTTTGGAACACAACCCTGCATCCCTGCCATCACACAATTATTGTTGTTGTTTACGCAATTCAAAAACTGACTAATTATAAATTGCAATCTGGTTCAGGTCGGCATCATTTGAAAGCTTGTTCTATTGCCAACATGACTAGCTAAGTTATAAAATATGATCTTAGAGTGTTAGGTCGTAATTTTGGTGCGCATAGAATGGAGTCATGTGTTCATTCAGGTGCGTGTTTCGCGACAAATGTTCTTCACAATAGACAAACATACGCTGATTCTGTTCAGAACAACCGAGGGTATGACGCCATGTCATCTTGTAACTGTACATCAAACATAGTGATCATAAACGTTGACACTGTATATGACATGAGTTTTATGATATAGAAATGAGAAGTGCACTCATGGGTGTTTGGCTTGCTTTTATGACATCAAACCGGTATTTATTATAATTCTCAACGTCTCATCTTTAAGAATACATAGAGTCCTCTTAATTTACAATATTTCCCTCCCTCAGATAACAAAAACATTAAAAAAGTTACTCAATTAGTGGGAGGGATGGGGGCAACTTCTTGTCTCCTGCGGTGCATTAAGTTCAGAATGGCTGTCAGTCAAAACCCATACAGCACTGTGAAGCGCAGAGCCTGAGCTCTGACATAATTTATATCACTGCATTCCAATTTAGGCGCTTATCAGTGCCCAAATCTGCCGCTTTCAACCTTTATACGGGTACTAGTGTAAAGGGGTTTCTGAGCCTACCCGGCGTGCTCACTATAGCCTCGCTAACATATTAATTCCTGAATGTTGTCATTGTATAGAGTGGGCCAGTGGAGTGTTCTCACAGCCCTAAGCCCATGGAGTGTTCTCACAGCCCTAAACCCATGCAGTGTTCTCACAGCCCTAAACCTGTGGAGTGGAGTGAATGTATTATTCTCTCCGAGTATGATCCTACCCCCTGGGTCTGGGTCTGTCGCTGCATGTCTGTACTGGAGCTGGGCTGTGGAGCTGGGGATCTGCAGCCTGCCTGCCCGGCTATATTCCCCCAACAACGCCATCCTCTCCTGGGCATAGCTCTGCTGGAGGAGTGCCAGCCTGGTGCCTGGCTCCACTGGGCCTCTGGGCCAGCAACAAGATCACACGAGAGAGATAGAGAGAGAGAGAGAGAGAGAGAGAGAGAGAGAGAGAGAGAGAGAGAGAGAGAGAGAGAGAGAGAGAGAGAGAGAGAGAGAGAGAGAGAGAGAGAGAGAGAGAGAGAGAGAGAGAGAGAGAGAGAGAGAGAGAGAGAGAGAGAGAGAGAGAGAGAGAGAGAGAGAGAGAGAGAGAGAGAGAGAGAGAGAGAGAGAGAGAGAGAGAGAGAGAGAGAGAGAGAGAGAGAGAGAGAGAGAGAGAGAGAGAGAGAGAGATTGCAAAAAAGAGAGACAGAGTGCGAGAGAGAGAGAGAGAGAGAGAGAGAGAGGACATTCATGTATATGAATGAAAGAAAGAAAGGGAGTTAGCGATAGAGAGAAAAAACAAAGAGAGAGACAGAGATAGAGTGATAGATAGATAGAAAGAGATAGCTCTGGGATAGGAGTTGCGTGGTGGTGCGTCCCGGCTGACTGGACCGTGTGGCAGGCGGGGGTGGCGAGGGAGAGATGGGATCATGGCGTCACGGCAGATGGCGGACCCCTCTGGAGAACGCAGGCAGAAAGAGAGAGATTAGTTGTGATTGATTGGTGCGAGAAGAAGGACCATTACCTCTGAGGCTGTGTCCCAAATGGCAACCTATTCCCTTTGTAGTGCACTACTTTTGAACAGAGCCCTATTGACTTTATGAGCCCAACGAGCTCTGGTGAAAAGTTGTGCAATATAATATATAGGGAATAGGGTGCCATTTGGGATGCATGCACTGAGTTTCCTACAAGGCTTCAGGCCTTGTTGCCCTGTCGTCCCTCTCCTAGCTTCCTCCCTCCATCTCTTTCTCCCCCTCCGTCTCCCCTGATTCCCACTATCCTCTATTACACTGTACTCCAATATCAGGATGTATTGGGAGGACTGTGAGGAGAAACAGTTGGCGACCTTGGGCTGGCGTGACGGTGTCCACATGCGATCTCCAAGGACATAATGTATATACAGAGATGTGGCTGTATTGAACTGACCTGTTATTGTGTGTTTAGTCTGCTCTGCTGAGAGGTAGCGTTTGTTGTAAGGAAAGTCTTAAAGGAAAATTCCATAACGTTTTCAAGATATATAACTTTCAAAATAAAGAAATACAGTGGGGAAGAAAAGTATTTAGTCAGCCACCAATTGTGCAAGTTCTCCCACTTAAAAAGATGAGAGAGGCCTGTAATTTTCATCATAGGTACACGTCAACTATGACAGACAAATTGAGAAAAAAAATCCAGAAAATCACATTGTAGGATTTTTTATGAATTTATTTGCAAATTATGGTGGAAAATAAGTATTTGGTCACCTACAAACAAGCAAGATTTCTGGCTCTCACAGACCTGTAACTTCTTCTTTAAGAGGCTCCTCTGTCCTCCACTCATTACCTGTATTAATGGCACCTGTTTGAACTTGTTATCAGTATAAAAGACACCTGTCCACAACCTCAAACAGTCACACTCCAAACTCCACTGTGGCCAAGACCAAAGAGCTGTCAAAGGACACCAGAAACACAATTGTAGACCTGCACCAGGCTGGGAAGACTGAATCTGCAATAGGTAAGCAGCTTGGTTTGAAGAAATCAACTGTGGGAGCAATTATTAGGAAATGGAAGACATACAAGACCACTGATAATCTCCCTCGATCTGGGGCTCCACGCAAGATCTCACCCCGTGGGGTCAAAATGATCACAAGAACGGTGAGCAAAAATCCCAGAACCACACGGGGGGACCTAGTGAATGACCTGCAGAGAGCTGGGACCAAAGTAACAAAGCCTACAATCAGTAACACACTACGCCGCCAGGGACTCAAATCCTGCAGTGCCAGACGTGTCCCCCTGCTTAAGCCAGTACATGTCCAGGCCCGTCTGAAGTTTGCTAGAGTGCATTTGGATGATCCAGAAGATTGGGAGAATGTCATATGGTCAGATGAAACCAAAATAGAACTTTTTGGTAAAAACTCAACTCGTCGTGTTTGGAGGACAAAGAATGCTGAGTTGCATCCAAAGAACACCATACCTACTGTGAAGCATGGGGGTGGAAACATCATGCTTTGGGGCTGTTTTTCTGCAAAGGGACCAGGACGACTGATCCGTGTAAAGGAAAGAATGAATGGGGCCATGTATTGTGAGATTTTGAGTGAAAACCTCCTTCCATCAGCAAGGGCATTGAAGATGAAACGTGGCTGGGTCTTTCAGCATGACAATGATCCCAAACACACCGCCCGGGCAACGAAGGAGTGGCTTTGTAAGAAGCATTTCAAGGTCCTGGAGTGGCCTAGCCAGTCTCCAGATCTCAACCCCATAGAAAATCTTTGGAGGGAGTTGAAAGTCCGTGTTGCCCAGCGACAGCCCCAAAACATCACTGCTCTAGAGGAGATCTGCATGGAGGAATGGGCCAAAATACCAGCAACAGTGTGTGAAAACCTTGTGAAGACTTACAGAAAACGTTTGACCTGTGTCATTGCCAACAAAGGGTATATAACAAAGTATTGAGAAACTTTTGTTATTGACCAAATACTTATTTTCCACCATCATTTGCAAATAAATTCATAAAAAATCCTACAATGTGATTTTCTGGATTTTTTTTCTCATTTTGTCTGTCATAGTTGACGTGTACCTATGATGAAAATTACAGGCCTCTCTCATCTTTTTAAGTGGGAGAACTTGCACAATTGGTGGCTGACTAAATACTTTTTTTCCCCACTGTAGGTCTGTTTTGCATCTCGTGGACAATTGAGTGTTTGTTAATGGTGAGACTGGCATGTGTGGGAGTATCAATACACCGGTATCGGAGAAGAGTCTGTGCGTGTGTTTACCTCCGTCCACATGTGCGTGTGTTTACGTGTGTGTTTGTCCATGCGTACTACCTATCTGTGAAAGCCCCTCTCCTCTGGCCTCAGTATTGTCTCTGGTCTAATGAAGGACAAACCATCGAGAGTCTGATTAGCATTCTGGTGGAGCCTGCAGCAGACCCCCTCTCCTCCCTCCTCCCCTTCCTCTCTCTCTCTCCGACTCCTTCTCTTTCTCCCCCTCTTGTCTCCCTCTCTCTCTCCTCTTCCTCTCTCTCCCCCTCTCCTTCCCCCTCCTCCCTCTCTATCTCTGTTTCTCTCTCTCTCCCTCCTCTCCTCCTCCTCACCGCTCTCTCATTCCGAGGCTGCAGCAGGCAGGCTGCAAAGCTAGAATATTGCAGTGTGGCATCGCCATGGTAACGGCCATGGTTTCTGACACCCATAACAGCAGAGAGCCGCACTGTTGATCCACGAGACAAAAATAGGAAAAAGGTTTTTGGCTGCCACTTCAACGTGGTGACACATGCACAGAGGCAAAGGCATGCAGGCACAGACGTTATTCAACATTCAAAAACACATTTAAACACACGCTCAAACACATACGTACACACAGACACACACAAAGATACATGCACACATACACACACACACACACACACACACACACACGTCACACATCAGCTTTCACTAAAGCGTTCTCTTTCTGACGCCCTCACCTGAATGTGAGGGCTGTCTGTGTCGGTCCCACCTGGATGTGAGGGCTGTCTGTGTCGGTCCCACCTGGATGTGAGGGCTGTCTGTGTCGGTCCCACCTGGATGTGAGGGCTGTCTGTGTCGGTCCCACCTGAATGTGAGGGCTGTGTGTCAGTCCCACCTGGATGTGAGGGATGTGTGTGTCGGTCCCACCTGGATGTGAGGGCTGTGTGTGTCTGTCCCACCTGGATGTGAGGGCTGTCTGTGTCGGTCCCACCTGGATGTGAGGGCTGTCTGTGTCGGTCCCACCTGGATGTGAGGGCTGTCTGTGTCGGTCCCACCTGGATGTGAGGGCTGTCTGTGTCGGTCCCACCTGGATGTGAGGGCTGTCTGTGTCGGTCCCACCTGGATGTGAGGGCTGTCTGTGTCGGTCCCACCTGGATGTGAGGGCTGTCTGTGTCGGTCCCACCTGGATGTGAGGGCTGTGTGTGTCGGTCCCACCTGGATGTGAGGGCTGTCTGTGTCGGTCCCACCTGGATGTGAGGGCTGTGTGTCAGTCATGGTGCTTTGACAGTGTGCAGGCATTCTCTCTCTTCTCTCAGCAGTATTGCTGTACTATGTAGCGCACACACACTCTCTCTCTCTCTCTCTCTCTCTCTCTCTCTCTCTCTCTCTCTCTCTCTCTCTCTCTCTCTCTCTCTCCTCTCTCTCTCTCTCTCTCTCTCTCTCTCTCTCTCCTCTCTCTCTCTCTCTCTCTCTCTCTCTCTCTCTCTCTCTCTCTCTCTCTCTCTCTCTCTCTCTCTCTCTCTCTCTCATTTTCAATTCAATTTCAATTCAATTTCAATTTAAGGGCTTTATTGGCATGGGAAACGTATGTTAACATTGCCAAAGCAAGTGAAGTAGATAGTAAACAAAAGTGAAATAAACAATAAATATTAACAGTAAACATTACACTCAGAAGTTCCAAAAGAATAAAGACGTTTCAAATGTCATATTATGTATATATACAGTGAGGGACTACCAGAACCCACTGGATTCTCAAATTACATTGAATGAACTACTGGACAAAATACAAACCCTCCAACTCAAAAAGGCCTCTCTCTCTCTATTTCTCTCTCTCTCTCTCTCTCTCTCTCTCTCTCTCTCTCTCTCTCTCTCTCTCTCTCTCTCTCTCTCTCTCTCTCTCTCTCTCTCTCTCTCTCTCTCTCTCTCTCTCTCTCTCTCTCTCGCGCGCGCTCTCTCTCTCTTTCTCTCTCTCACACACACACAGCACAGACATGACTCACTGGCTCCTTTGATGTGTAAATGCACTTTCTGGATTTGGCCCTTTAATACTGTGAGTAATTGGTCTGAACACAGAAGCCCTCATTATCAGCCGGTGAAGGAAGATAGGGGGTTGGTAATGTCCACAACGGGCCAGGGGGCCGAGGGTCAATGCGGCAAGGTGGCCATGGAGACAGACAAACATTCTGACCTCCAATCCAACACCATTCACTTTATCGTTCATCTCCACAGCCTTGGCGGACGCATAGAACAGCACGACATTCCAGAACTGCACAGAGCTGCTGGAGCTAGTTCTCTTTACACCTCTTCTGCTCCCTCCATTTTGGAACCCTCAAGCGAGAGTTTCTGCCTTCCAAACACATTCCACCCTCCACCCTCCACTAGTTCCATACCTGTGGCCTTTGCTCACTTCCAATTGCAGTCTCCCTTTTTCATTCCAGCCCTCCTCTCCTCCTCTCCCCCTCTCCTCCCCTCCACCCCCGGTTTCCCATTCAGCTCTGCTCCCCCATGGGACAGACAGGGTTGAAAAATCTAAGAAGGAAAATAGAAAAGTAACCTGGGGTCCCGGGCTCAGAGCATTCTCCCTCTCTTTTCTCTTCCTCTCCTCTTCTAGCAGCTTCTGTTCTGTTCTGTGACCGATTCAAATAAAGGGATAGACATACTCCGTGCCCAATTCATGCCTCTGTAGTAAGATGGACGTTGGCCACGCCATGTCACGGTCCCCTCTCTCTCTCTGCAGTAAGATGGACGTTGGCCACGCCATGTCACGGTCCCCTCTCTCTCTCTGTAGTAAGATGGACGTTGGCCACGCCATGTCACGGTCCCCTCTCTCTCTCTGCAGTAAGATGGACGTTGGCCACGCCATGTCACGGTCCCCTCTCTCTCTCTGTAGTAAGATGGACGTTGGCCACGCCATGTCACGGTCCCCTCTCTCTCTCTGCAGTAAGATGGACGTTGGCCACGCCATGTCATGGTCCCCTCTCTCTCTCTGCAGTAAGATGGACGTTGGCCACGCCATGTCACGGTCCCCTCTCTCTCTCTGTAGTAAGATGGACGTTGGCCACGCCATGTCACGGTCCCCTCTCTCTCTCTGCAGATGTGTGAGGACAGCTAGGGAAGGCACTGCATGAACACACAGTTACATACGCAGAGAAACATGAAGTACATACAGGCACACATAGAAACAACCAATACACACTCATGTACACGTTATCATACAAACACATACACACATACACATACTGTAGACACAAACATAAATCACACACACATACAAGTGTATAAACACACACTAACCTCGTAAATACACATAAGTACACACACTCACGTGCACACTGCACCCCGCACACCTGCAGCACAGATTCCCTCCCCCCTCCCTCCCTCACACCCCCCTTCCACCATCTCCACCTCTCTGTGCTGTCAAAGGTTCAGCGCTGCAGTATCACCCACTTTTGATTAGAGCGGTGAATGCCATTTGAAGGGCATCCTCGTATTTCACTGCCATTGTTTTGAGGAACTGAAGGAAGATGAATGGAAGAGCTGGCTGCACTTAAGTTCCCACCTGGACTACTGGCCCTATCACGGCTGTGGTGAAATACTGTGGTAATATTAGATATTATATTATCTATACTAACTCGTCAGCAAAAATTTTTGGGCAAATACAAATAGCAAACAATTGAAATGATAAATTGGGTGGATAATAGCTGAAAGGGATTGAACACTACAGCCTACAAACCAAGAGCATAGCCCTGTCCTTTCTTCCTACCTTCCCTGCAGTAATCACAGATCTGAATTGGTGGGATTGGTGAAAGTAATAGGGTGGTAATCTTGCTTACACCTATCCAATCACTTATAGATCTGTACTTACCTAAAACAAGGACTCAAACTGGGACAAAATCTGAATCATCAGCACCATCACACTGTACAGTATAGCTCCTGTACACAATGAGAATATTGTCATTTAGAACAATGTTCAGACCATAGATAGATTCTCTCTCCATGGTTATGACCTCCAGTCGTGAGTGCATTCACTCTT
>NC_059199.1:45760100-45762600 GCF_020615455.1 Coregonus clupeaformis
TCAAAAGTGGACTTCAAACAAAGTACACTAAAAGCTTTCGCATTGGAAGCAGTGACACAGGAAACGACAAGTTTCACATTCGCAGCCTGTGAAGGAATTGTCCATTTAACTGGAAATTGATGTCTCAAAGAAATCCTGAGAACATTTGCCATGGTCTGTGAATCAATAATTTTCTCAAAGCCTTAAGACGTTTTTATTAAATCGTAGACATAGATGTGAAAGTTGTCATCAAACTTGATGAAATACACAGACGGTTTGGCATCAACGTGATGGATAACCATGCCAGTCCTTTTGCCACCATCCTCTTTGGCATATTCCACTTGTTTGCCAACAAGGCTATCCACCACTTATCCAGGCTCTCTCTCTGTTAGAGGCTGAACTACATAGAGAGAGAGAAATTATAGATAGAGAGAGAGGCTGAGCTACATAGAGAGAGAGAAATTATAGATAGATAGAGAGGCTGAACTACGTAGAGAGAGAGAAATTATAGATAGAGAGAGAGGCTGAGCTACATAGAGAGAGAGAAATTATAGATAGATAGAGAGGCTGAACTACTTAGAGTGAGAGAAAGTATAGATAGAGAGAGAGGCTGAGCTACATAGAGAGAGAGAAATTATAGATAGAGAGAGAGGCTGAACTACGTAGAGAGAGAAATTATAGATAGAGAGAGAGGCTGAACTAGGTAGAGAGATAAATTATAGATAGAGAGAGGCTGAACTATGTAGAGAGAGAGGAATTATAGATAGAGAGAGAGGCTGAACTAGGTAGAGAGAGAGAAATTATAGATAGAGAGAGAGGCTGAACTAGGTAGAGAGAGAGAAATTATAGATAGAGGGGGAGAGACTGAACTACGCAGAGAGAGAGAAATTATAGATAGAGAGAGAGGCTGAACTACGTAGAGAGAGAGAAATTATAGATAGAGAGAGAGGCTGAACTAGGTAGAGAGAGAGAAATTATAGATAGAGAGAGAGGCTGAACTAGGTAGAGAGAGAGAAATTATAGATAGAGAGAGAGGCTGAACTACGTAGAGAGAGAGAAAGTATAGATAGAGAGAGAGGCTGAACTAGGTAGAGAGAGAGAAATTATAGATAGAGAGAGAGGCTGAACTACGTAGAGAGAGAGAAAGTATAGATAGAGAGAGAGGCTGAACTACGTAGAGAGAGAGAAATTATAGATAGAGAGAGAGGCTGAACTAGGTAGAGAGAGAGAAATTATAGATAGAGAGGCTGAACTACGTAGAGAGAGAGAAAGTATAGATAGAGAGAGAGGCTGAACTACGTAGAGAGAGATAAATTATAGATAGAGGGGGAGAGACTGAACTACGTAGAGAGAGAGAAATTATAGATAGAGAGAGAGAGACTGAACTAGGTAGAGAGAGAGAAATTATAGATAGAGAGAGAGAGACTGAACTACGTAGAGAGAGAGAAATTATAGATAGAAAGAGAGGCTGAGCTACGTAGAGAGAGAGAAATTATAGATAGAGAGAGAGGCTGAACTACGTAGAGAGAGAGAAAGTATAGATAGAGAGAGAGGCTTAACTACGTAGAGTGAGAGAAATTATAGATAGAGAGAGAGGCTGAACTACGTAGAGAGAGAGAAATTATAGATAGAGAGAGAGGCTGAACTACGTAGAGAGAGAAATTATAGATAGAGAGAGAGGCTGAACTAGGTAGAGAGAGAAATTATAGATAGAGAGAGAGGCTGAACTAGGTAGAGAGAGAGGAATTATAGAAAGAGAGAGAGGCTGAACTATGTAGAGAGAGAGAAATTATAGATAGAGAGAGAGGCTGAACTAGGTAGAGAGAGAGAAATTATAGATAGAGAGGCTGAACTAGGTAGAGAGAGAGGAATTATAGAAAGAGAGGCTGAACTACATATATATATAGAGAGAGGAGGGATGGGAGAAGAGGGAGCCTCCCTCCTCTCCTCTCATCCCTCCTGTCTGACACCTCGCAGAACGACAGGTTCCATCAGCACTTCTCAGTCCCGGAGGTGCCAGTAGATTTCCCCCAACAAACAGTAGTGTCATCAGCAGAAAAAATCCTAAACAAAGGGAGAGAGTGAACCCTATTCTGCAGCTCACAGCAGTGTAAAAAAAAAAGCTTATCATATTGCATGCAGAGTTCAATAAGCTCTGTTTCATTGCTTCAGAAAATTGGCGGGAGGCGTAAGGGAATACAGGAGGGGTAAAGGTGTCATAAATACATTTTCATATGTCCCAGAGACATTGGCCTGCGATGGATGTACGGTGCGGTACGGTACCGGCCCTGGCTCGTTGCTGTGTCTGCAGGATAGGAGGGCTAGACGGGACAGGAGAGGAGAGACCTCTCTCTCTCTAGTCCTCCCTCTCTTGTCCTCCCTCTCGTCCTCCCTCTCTCATAACTTCAGTATAATTGCTATATTGACATTTTATGAATACAATTGTTGATTAGGGGTTAAGGATTGGTACCACAAAGTTCAACACATCACGTCATGAACAGATCCATGAACAAGAATAGCA